>NW_015164208.1:695161-752880 GCF_001447785.1 Gekko japonicus
GGACCTCCTGATGGCACCTGGTATTTCTGGCCACTGTGTGACAGAGTGTTGGACTGGATGGGCCTTTGGCCTGATCCAACATTGGCGTCTCTTATGTTCTTATGTCACACACAACGTGCCTGCATCACCCGGAAGTGACGTCAGCATGTTGGCAACATTGGGGGGCGACACTCTAGGTTTTGGGCAAAACTTTATGCCTTGATGCCGATTTTACCATAGAGTTTTGGCCACAATCCAGAGCGTCATGCCCGACGTGCCAGTGTCACTTCCTGGTGACGCAGGCACGTTGCGTGCAATGTCACTGTTTCGGGAAAATGGGGGGGGGCGACATCACTTCTTCCTCCCAGAACGTCCCCTCAACCCCCCGCCAGCAGGTGAAAGGGACCTGGAAACCCTACAGCAATTGGACTTCTGATTCTCTTTCTCTCTTTTAAAAGATTTTCTCTTTGATTTCTCTTTCTTGTTTTCTGTTTACATTTCTGTGCATTCTTTTGTGACTTCAGCCTTGTAGGGTTTTGTGTAGTAGATCAAACAGCAAACACGCCAGTTCTGTTTGGCTGAAGGCCTCTCTTTTAACAGTAACTGTAGGACAGGTAACTTGGCAACTGGGATGAGGAATAACAATACTTAACTAAGCTGTTTCCAGAGCTCTAGGCCAAGGGCATCCTGGCCTGGTTCTGCAGATTCTTAGTAGGCTGCTAGCAGGGAGACTGAGAAGAGAAGCACGGAGCCCCTCCTACTCTACTTGTTAGATCGCTGCCAACAAAGATCTGGAGAGTGATTTCAACCAAAGTGATCAGCTTTATTGAAGTAACGAACAAGCACTTAAAACAAGTCATAACCAGAACAGCTTTACATTGGGAGCTATGCTCCTTTTAAACATTCCCGGGCTAATGTAGCCACGCCTATTTACATTAAACAACCAATGAGATTGTGTGGATAAGGAGCAATGATAGTTCTTCCCGCTCGGGGACTTAGTCCTTTTCTGATTGGTCGCTGTTCCGGAGCGACCAATAGCGTGTTAGGGTGGATGGAGCTTCGTTTGGTTTGAAGCTTAACATGGGAGGTCAATGAGGTGATTCATGTAAGACTTCCAATACTTTACACTATTGCTTGCTCCGAGGCCTACTGGGATAGCCCCTTAAAGAGGCAGAACAAAACACAGGGTTTGTTTGGGATGTTAAGACTAGAGATGTGAAGGGCCGGGAAAAAAATGGAAAAATTCGGGGGGAAACCGCCCCCCCCCCCCCCGGTTTTTATCCTGGAGTCTTTTTTGTTTTTTTCCGAAAAATTGGAAAAATTGAAAAAATAAAATAAAATAAAATAATTGATTATGGAATGTTTTATTTTAACATGATGAATAAAATATTTTAACATGATGAATATTTAACATGATGAATAAAATATTCATTTCTAAAAAAATATGTATGGTATCAGATTTATCTAATTTTTGTGCACTGAGGACAAGCAAGTCCTTAAAACTGAACTCTTCAATGCAAGAACAAGATGCATTTCTTCCTTTAGGAGGTGCTATTGTCACAAGAAAAGGAAGAGGTTTCAGGGGTTTTTTTGCATGTGGGTAGGTATTCTGTCACTCAGGATCCACTAGGCCTCAAAGCATTGGGATACACTATATTTTTCAAATGCTAGTTGTGATAATTTCATGACGAGTAAAAATGTCCATAGTCATATTTTACGTTCCTAAAGTAACAGAATGACTTTCAATCTGGAAAAGAAAAAAGAAGTGCTAATGTAGCATTTTTTTCAATTTTTCAAAAAATTTCTGTTTGTTTTTTTTAAAAAACAAGTTTTTTCCGCAAGCTTCAAAATTTCCAGAACTTTTACATCTCTAGTTAAGACACCACAGCATGGTGAGCTAGTAGGACGGCAGGAAGGTTGATGAAGGACAAGGCTACTTCCAAGATGCTTCTCTGCTGGATATGGGGGATCCAATCTACTGGGAATCTTCCATTCTTCCATTATGGGATATGTATGTCATGGGATATGTATGTAAGTGCTGCTAATCAACTGGTTATCACTATCAACTTATAGTGGCCCCAGCAAGGGGTTTTCAAAGCGAGTGAGAAGCAGAGGTGGTTTGTCATGGCCTTCGTTCATGGTCCACTGTCCAAGTACTGACCCAGCTTACCACCTGAGATCTGACAAGATCTGGCTATACCATACCATTTCACATCCCATTGAGGGATAAATAAGACACAAATATATACTTGAAGGGCAAGACAGCAGTGAGTTGGGTGGAGAAGCCCTGGCCCGGTTTTCATGGTTGTTTTGGCCCCAAGGAGATGCCCACATGGTCTCAGAAAGGGAGGGAAGAGGGTCTGATGACACCCCCTTCTTTCTCCTTTTGCCAAAATCACTCCTCCATGCCCTGGAGACAGGCAGTCTCTCCAGCAAGGCTGCTATGGTTGCGGCCTCTGGGACCTGTACCTTCAATTCTCACAGGGAGGCCCTACCCTGCAGGTGGATGATGGCTCGTCAAAGAGGCAGGCTTCTGCATGGGCTGCCCAAATGAGGCCTTTCTCCTGCCTTGGGGCCATTCCTAATGGGGGGGCATGATCTGTGTGTGCTCGAATTTTGGGATTCCCCCCCCCCTAGGTAAATAGGAGTTCCACAAGAGTAGAACACAGAATCTGCCAAGCCAACCGGAAAAGAAAAAGAAGGGAAAAAAGGAAAATATTGAAAAACCACTGACAAAACATAAGCAAATACCAGAAGAAGCGTAATAGAGGACATTTGCTCCTTCCCACAAAAGAGAGAACCTACGAGCTGAAGACCGTTGATTTATACCTTACAGTCCCAGAGAAATCTCACAAGAAAAATAAGCGCTTCTGGTTGCTTGGTCTTGCTTCAGTTTTCGGGATCTGAACGGCCTCCCCTTATGAGAGATCACTGTGATATCCAAGGGCCACATTTAGTTTACTTTCTGGCTGTTCATCACATAGACTCTAAGCTCCTAATCTTTCTTGCAAGATATCACTTCAAGATGTCAGGAGGCTGAGGCAGAGAGAGAGGGGGGGGGAACCCTCCTTATCTTTTCAAGGAAGTTACTCAAAATGGCTTAGAGCAAAGGAGACCTACTATAGGCTTATAGCATTGAGCAGGGTTTGGAGCAGTGGATGAATAGAATTTCCCCTCCTTAGTCACCCAATGAAACTTACAAGGAAGTAGCTTCCGGGTGGAAATAAGAAGGTCTGTACAACACTGAGCTCATTTGTGGAACCCGTGGCTCAGAGGCAGAGCATCCACTTGGCATGCAGAAGGTCCCAGGCTCAGTCCCCAGCATCTCCAGTTAAAAGGATCAGGTTACATGAAAAACCTCTATCTGAGACCCTGGAGAGCTGCTGCCAGTCTGAGTAGACAATACTGACCCTGACGGACCAATGGTCCGATTCAGTATCGGGTAGCTTCATGTGTTCAGTTTGCTGCCATAAGATGCAGTGATGGCTGCTCATTTGATGGGGGAATCAGCTAAATTCATGATGGATAAGCAGTTGTACCACTGGTGGTCAATGTTCCCTCTAAGCTGAGTTAGTGTGAGCTAGCTCACGGTTTTTGAGCCTCTGGCTCACACATTTTTGTCTCAGCTCAGGAAGGATGGCTCCAGAGCAAACCAATTTATGCAGTAGCCAAATCACCTGCTTACAACTTTAATGCCGGTAGCTCACAAAGTAGAATTTTTTGCTCACCAGACTCCACAGCTTAGAGGGAACATTGCTGGTGGTGGAAGTGCTGGCAAGTCACAGCTGACGTATGGTGACTCCATAGGGCTTTCAGGGCAAGAGAAGTCCAGAGGTGGTTTGCCTGCCTCCATGTCATGACCCTAGTATTCCTTGGAGGGCTCCCATCCACATTTCTTTTATAAAGAAATCTTATTTTTATAAACAGACGGACAACCAACAGACAAACAGACAAATTACATACAAGTCAGAGGTATCATTTATATCATTGTTTTAACTGTTTTGTTACCTCCTACATTGTCTCCTTTGTAAGTTTATTTTTTCCACCTTATATTTTCATGTAAATATTTTGCATTATAGTTAAAAGTATAATTCGTATCATCTTCTAATTCAGTTATGTTCCCTATAGCTTATTTATTGCAGTCTTCCAACCATTTGTAAAATCTTGACCATGTATTTTCAAAGCTTTCTTCCTCTCGTCCTCTCATTTATCCATCTCTGCAGTCTTAAGTGTTTTGTTTATAATTTCCTCTTTAGAGGGCCCTTCATTTTTTCTCTCCAATATTTAGCATATAATATCCTTGCGGTTGTCAATATGTGTATAATAAGATAAAAGTCTATGGTGGGTTTTTTTTACAATTTTCTGAGATCTGATGAGATCAGGTTAGCCTGGGCTATCCAAGTCAGGGTTAGTTGTATCAGTAACCCTGAATTAGGACACAGGACACAAGCCTGACGGTTGACTAGTTTATTCATGGCTGGTCTATGTCAACAGAACATCCCTGCATTGATGTGAATTGATGATAACAAGAAGAAGAAGAAGAAGAGATTGGATTTATACCCCGCCCTTCACTACTCAAGGGAATCTCAGAGCAGCTTACAAACTCCTTTCCCTTCCCCTCCCTACAACAGACACCCTGTGAGCAGTGTTCCCTCTAAGCTGAGTTAGTGGTTTTTTTTGTCTTAATTCAGGAAGGATGGCTCCAGAGCAGACTAATTTATGCAGTAGCCAAATCGCTCGCTCACAACTTTAATGCCAGTAGCTCACAAAGTAGAATTTTTGCTCATGAGACTCCACGGCTTAGAGGGAACATAGCCTGTGAGGTAGGTGGGGCTGAGAGAGCTCTGAAAGAAACTGCTCTTTTTCAAGGACAGCTCTGACAGAACTATGGCTTGCCCAAGGTCATCCAGCCAGGTGCAAGTGGAGGAGTGGGGAATCAAACCCGTTTCTCCCAGATTAGAGTCCACGCACTTAACCACTACATCACTGCAACCAAATAAGCAGCCTACCATGGCTACCGGAATTGTGGGCAAGGCCACCCTGGCTCCAAACTTAGCCAGCCTTACCTCTGGCTTCATTTATCCACATCTGTAACACCATGCTTAGAGATGTCATGCCTGATCGTGTATGTGCCACTCCAGGGCTTAGTGGATTGTGCTCAGCCACCAAGGGCATCCCCCCCCAGCCCACTCAGCCACTCAAGCCGATGATGAGCTCGCTTGAGAAGAGCCTCCCCTGCTTTTAAAGAGTTCCGGGTGCCTCTATCGATTGCAGTAATTCACACTATTCCAGGCAGGCTAATCACCAATCACCAGTAAGGAACAGATAGAAAAAAGGCAGCCTTCCAGGTGGATTCAAAGAAGTCTCACGAAATTTCTGTTCAGCCCCTAAAAAGGCAACCAGTGAATCCCATGTTATCCACAGGGGGAGGGGTCAGCTCTCAGTACAGAGGAAGGCAGAAGCGAAATAGCTTTTCTAGCCACTTTCCGGTTGGCTGATTCCCTCAGAGCCAATAGCGAGGAATTTTCAGCAGCAGCCCCATGATTATGGAACCACATCCTCAGTGATTCAGTGAGGGGCTTGTAGCCCCCTCACTTTCACTCTTCAGGAGGCAGCTGAATACGGTTTTAATTTCGACTGCATTTGATTAAGTTACTAGCAATCTTAAATTGTGATTTTAAATGTATGATGATGATGATGATGATGATGATGATGATGATGATGATGATGATGTGTATTCTATTTTATGGCCCTGATCACACACAGAAGTTGCAGCGGAATGCTCATGGATGCTGGGCGGAGTTTATGGGTGCGATCAAACAGGCACATCTGGCTAGCGTCATGCACCCGTTGCCAACCCATCACGTCCCCTCGAAGATCCACAGTTAAAAGGTAGCGCAGAAAGTCCACTACCTAATGCTTGCGATGGGCGGCAGACGGACTTCCTCCGTCTGATCGCTCCAGCGCGCTCCCCTCACCACGTTGAGGCGTGCTGTCCCACCGTCGTGTCTGATCACATTCGGGCAGGTCAAAGTGCACTGCCGCAAAAAGCCACACCTCCCACCCCCACCCCCCGTGTTATCAGGCCCGTGTGACTGGGGCCTATATATTTTATCTGTATAGTAAGCCACCTTGAGCTCTGTCAAGAAGAAAAGAGGCTAATACATTTTAAAATAAAGAAACAAGCAAAGAAACAAAGAAACGGTGCTTTCGTACCATATTTAAAATCGTGACTGGCGCAAAGCGGTACCCTATCTGTATATATGCCGGGAACTAAAAGAGTCACGATGGTTAAACTGAACCTCCATATTCAGGATCAGTGTATCTGTGAGAAGACTTTTGCCTTCACAACTTTTATGGTGGGTTTTCTAAAGACATCTCCTGGGCAGGGGAGGGGTCTGTGACTCAGTGGCAGAGCACCTGCTTAGCATGTAGAAGGTCCAGGGTACAGTCTCCAGTTCAATGTTTCAGGCAGAGGAGGGGATGTGAAAGGCCTCAGGTAGAGAGCCACCTCCAGGTTCTCAGGTACAGAGACCCCACTGCAACATATCTCCCTGCAGATTTAAATAGAGGGAGACATAAAACACGGTAATATCGAATCAACCACTACAGGGAGCAAAACACATACAGAAAAGGGGGGGGGGAACCCTGAAGTAATAGGGTCACACAAGCCACAAAAATGAGAAAATGGAAAAGCCTCGAGTCAGACCAGGCTTAAATGACCTTGATAGACCAATGATCTAACTAAGTCTACGACAAGTTCCTGTGTACATGTTTGTTCATTTTTTAGAGAATTTATATGCTGCCTTTCCAGAGGCCTATATTTGCCTTGTCACTGTAGGGAAAAGGGAAAAGGGAAGAAGAAGGAGGAGGTGGTGGAGGAGGAGGAGATCGTATTTATACCCCACCCTTCACTACCCAAAGGAGTCTCAGAGCGTCTTACAAACTCCTTTCCCTTCCCCTCCCCACAGAAGACACCCAGTGAGGTATGTGGGGCTGACAGAGCTCTTTGAGACCTGCTCTTTGTGAGAACAGCTGCAATGTTCCCTCTAAGCTGTGGAGTCTTGTGAGCAAAAATTCTACTTTGTGAGCTACTGGCATTAAAGCTGTGAGCGAGTGATTTGGCTACTGCATAAGCTAGTTTGCTCTGGAGGCATCCTTCCTGAGCTAAGACAAAAACTGTGTGAGCCAGAGGCTAAACAATCGTGAGCTAGCTCACACTAACTCAGCTTAGAGGGAACACTGGCTCTGAGAGAACTTGTGACTGACCCAGAATCCCTTCAGCAGCTGCATGTGGAGGAGAAGTGGGGAATCAAACCCAGTCTTGCCAGATTAGAGTCTGTGCTCTACACAAGCCTAAGAGTGCTCAGTTATGCTCGCCAGAGTGGGTCAGTGCTGATGGACAGCTCCATCAAAGACATACATAGAGCCACTGAAAGGAGTGAAAATTGGCGGGGGGGGGGCACAAAGCCCCTTTCTCACTTTCCTGTAAGACACACAGGGACACTTTTTGGATTGCAAGAGGGATGGAATAACTGATAACAAAAGAACTCACTTGGCAGTGGCAGCTGATCCCAAGAAGATTGCCAGGGAAAGCAGCATGTTGAGATACCAGACGCCTAAGTTCTCGGCCAGCTTGGCATGCAACGCTGAGCCCCAAGCCGTGGGGGAGAGATGGGCAGCCAAAGGACACTGGGACCCAAGCGGGTTCATGAGACACTCAAATCCAGCAGGACATTTCTTATGCGCTTCACGCTCTGGGATTGAATAAAATTAAATGCAGCTATTTATTTTATTTTATTTATTTATTTATTCAATGTATACCTCGCCCTCCCCGCGAATGGACTCAGGGTGGCTTACAGAAGTGGTCCAATTGCCAATAAAACTGAGGGAAGCTTAGCCAATTATTATATGCTGTAGACCCAGTCACATTAGAGCTTGCTATAGGAGCTCCCCAGTCACCAGAATCTAAGCGCGGGAGCGTACATCAAAAAAATTGTATAAGAATTAGCATTTTGAAATATGGCTTGCAGCACTTCATGCCAATGAAGACATAATTACAGAATGACAAACTTGATGAAGGACACGCAAACGGATAGTGTACCAGAACTCCGTCGTTTGTCTGTAACTAGTACTGTATTACTCTGTATGTACTGCTAAGCTTTATATCGCATATTGTAGTGTTATTGTCGTAATTTTGTTAATAATTGAATTCTAAACATTGCATATGAAAACCAACAAATATTGTTTAATTGTACACGGTGATTTACTGTTTTACTAAATAAAACTGATAAAACAATATACATCATTTCATAATAAGTTAAAACATAAAATCATACCTAAATCCCCCCCACCTTGAAGATCCTGAGTTGGCTCAAAAGGCAGCATCGTGGTGGCGGAAAGTGCCCTCAAGTCACAGTTGACTTATGGTGACCCTGTGGGGTTTTCAAGGCAGGAGACGGTCAGACATGGTTTGCCATGGCCTGCCTCTGTTTTGCAGCCCTAGACTTTCTCGGTGGTCACCCTTCCGAGTACTAACCGGGGCCAACCCTGCTTAACTTCTGAGGTCCAACAAGGTCATGCGATCCTGGGCCATCCAGGTCAGGAAATGCTTTAGCACAGACAGACAGACCGATTTTGCACAGGGCATTTGCCGCTGGTTTCATGCAAGGCAATTTGCCCCAGATCGTTTGAACAGATTTCTCATTTAGCCTTTTGGCCCGCGGCTGTTTGCAATCTGCTCTGCAGATTTGATTTTTCACATTAGAGCCATGGCGAGGTTTCCTCCCCCCCCCCGTTCCCCTGTCTTCACCCTCGTAGCCCATCCCATATCCTCTTCCCCTTTTTAGCTTTTTGTTACATGCATGCGCAATCGCGTTACAACATTATGATGCAACAACGCAGTAACAGGAAGTGTTTTCTCAAAGGGGCATATGCATCACGTGTTCCTTTTCGGCATCTTGATTGGACATCTTTTCCTGTGCCCGAGGTAATTTGAAAAAGTTTAAAAACACATGTGGATTCTCCATTCCATTCTCTTCCAGGAATAAAATGGTGGGTGCCGCCTTCACAGCCTTTACAGCCACGACTTCTTGCATATAAAAGGCCACATGTTGCTTTAGGCTATGAAAAGTGATGAGGTTCCTACTTAGCCCTTATCAGTCTGTAAAGCTTTGCACATATTGCAGGACAAATTTGGAAAAATTGTAAACTCCACTTGAAACCACCCCTCTTCTCTCCCCTCCATCCTGCCACTCCCATGGCTAGGAAATTAAAAGAAATTTAAAAACCATTGTAGTGTGCACCTTTGGAACAATGTGGGCGGATATGCCTTAAAAACTTGTGGGTTTTTTTCATATTTCGCTGCCTAGTGATTATGTTATAACAGACCCATTTTTTTTAATTAAGCCACCATTGAAACAATGTCATCAGATATGCTTAAACTAGCGAGGGCTCTTATTTCATTGAATCGTCATTTTGTCATAGTTTAACCTTTTTAAAAAATTAAAAAAGAGGAATGGTGGATGATGTCAAGAAGAAGAGGAAGAAGAAGAAGAAGAGATTGGATTTATACCCCACTCTTAACTACCCAAAGGAGTCTCAGAGCAGCTTACAAACTCCTTTCCCTTCCCCTCCCCACAACAGACACCCTGTGAGGTAGGTGGGGTTGAGAGAGCTCTGAGAGAAACTGCTCTTTTTCAAGAACAGCTGTGCCAGAACTACGGCTTGCCCAAGGTCATCCCGCAGGTGCAAGTGGAGGAGTGGGGAATCAAACCCGGTTCTCCCAGATTAGAGACCGCACACTTAACCACTACACCAAACTGGGTCTCAAGGCGGGCAAGTGGGCATGGGAAAAAGGGGTGTGCATTTTGGCTTCTCTGCGAGGCAACTGGAAACTTCTTGGAAATCAAGGATCAAGAAGATGCGGGGAAAATCAGGGAAAGATGTGGGTCAAAAGGCGGCTGCACATCTAATGGTGTGAAATTGACCAGAACAAGCGGGGGAAATGGAAGAACAAGCCTGGGGCAAAGGCTTGTGTGAAATCAGTCACATACATACATACATGCAGATCCTGCTTAAACAGAAGGCTGGAATTGAAAAGCAGTTAGACGAGGGGTGAAATGACTTCCCCTTCATTAGATCCCTGTAATCTTTTAGTAGTTCAGTCGGAGTTGCATTCCACTGCTTGTGAATTTTAGTTTATCTAGGAAAACGTTTCAAAATTTTGTGCTGGAATTCAGTGTGTTGCAGCTTCCAGTTCTCACAGTTCATTTGTATCACTTCACCTTCTGTTTTACTGATGCTCATGTGTATATCAATGAAACGCTGCAAAAATCTTTGATGTGTGTGTGTGTGTGTGTGTGTGAGAGAGAGAGAGAGAGAGAGAGAGAGAGAGAGAGAGAGAGAGAGAGAGAGAGAGAGAGAGAGAGAGAGAGAGAGAGAGAGAGAGAGAGAGAGAGAGAGAGAGAGAGAGAGAGAGAGAGAGAGAGAGAGAGAAGACCTGCATTCATGCACTCTTGTGCTTTGGGGGGGGGAAACACCTCTCAGCAAGAAATGTGATACAGCTGCTGGAGTTCTGAAAAATTACATGCTTTCCGGTATCTATTTAAAACAGGGAATCAATGAAATTGTGGATTATTGTATTCTAGAGGACCCCAGGGGACTTTTGTTAACAAATACATAACAAGAACTTGAAGACCCAGGGCAAAATGAACATTTAAAAAACACACTGCAAGACCCCGTAAATATTTTTGGTTTGTGTCTGTCGATCATGAACAGTTTTATAATGTTCTTGCTATTAGGCTGATTGCATCTCTTTCCATTTTCTCCTATAAAATAATTATAATCAGATCCAGTTTAGTACATTTTTGTTTGCATCTCTTTCCATTTTCTCCTATAAAATAATTATAATCAGATCCAGTTTAGTACATTTTTGTTTGCATCTCTTAGGCAATTGCATCTTTTTTTTCCTTATTAATATTATTTGCTACTCTTTTGTTGGGTAAACTTTTATCTTGTGCTTTGAGTGGATCGGTTGTTTTAAAACTATGGTAAATAAATTGTGTGTGTGTGTGTGTGTGTGTGTGTGTGTGTGTGTAGGAGAAGATTGCTTTTGTACAATGTTTTATCAATACGCATATGTGTGTTGGCAACCAGCGTGGAATAGAATATGAGTGTCTAGTAGGAACAGGTAGAATCAACTTTGGATCCCTACTGAGCTATAAAGCTCACTAGATGACCTTGGGCCAGCTGTTGTCCCTGCGCCTGCCCTACCTTGCAGGGCTGTAGAAGGGTGGCCAGTTTCAGGTTGGGAAATACCTGGAGATTGTAGAGCATGAAAAGGGCAGGGTTTGGGGAGGGATGGGCATCACTACAGAGTCCACCTTTCAAAACAGCCATTTTCTCCGGGTGAACTGATCTCTGTCCCCTGGAGGTTAGTTGTAATCCCAGGAGATCTCCAGCCACCAGCTGGAGGTTGGCAACCCCAGGCTGTAGTGAGGTTATACTGGAGGGAGACACATGTATGTCGTTCCTATGAAGAAAGGGTGAATATAAAGCATAATCGACAGACAAACTCTAAGGGGTGAGGGGGAAATGTGCTGAAGTAACTAAGAGCTGCAGCAAACGTGAACGCCGAGCACAACAGTCTGTAAATAAAAAGTGGGAGTTTAAAAAGGTCACTGAAAAATTCATAGTGAATTGATCTTACTTCAGAAACATGACCAGGGAATTCAGAACTCCAAAAGCCAGGGAGAAATTTATAAGGTAGAATTCCAGGACCAGCCCTGTGCTTCAGAGTAGCTCTGTCTCATTGTCATGTTTCATTTGTTTTGTCTATGAAGTGTTTATTTTTTTTCCACTGATGTCTGCTCAATAATGTTATTGCCAGCTGTCAGAATGCCAGTTAATTGACAATTAAGATTCCTTTTCAAGGGAAAGCTGCAAATCATTCTGTCATTCTTCACTGTCCATTCATCTTGTAATAGTGAGAAATAAGTAGCACGGGGGTTTAGCCTCTGGTTAACTCTAGCAGTGAATATTTTCATGCAAGTACATTTCACCTTCACTGCCACTGCATCATAGTCTTTGTAGTCTTAAGACTACACAAGTGCTAGTCCATGGTAATGATCTGAAGATACATAATGCAGCAACCTTGCTGAATCAGAGTAGCTCTGGGTCTGGTCAGTACCTGAATGGGACTCCTCTTAGGACCCCTGGGTATTGTCATGAATGCCTGTTTCTCCTCAGTCACTGCATCATGGCTTCTGTCATCTTCATAATTCATAAGCTCAGAGTTCCAAGGCACAGTATGAAGATATCTAATGCAGCAACTGTACTGCATGCAGTTTTGAGTCATATGGTGTGGGAAAAATGGGATAGAGATATAGCTAACAAATGGTTAAAATTGAGAAGGAAAAAACCCGTAAAAGTGCATTAGTATAAAGATATTTTGAGAATATGGCATGTTCTTTTCTTCAATTTCCCCCCCTTAAAAAACAACCCTTAGTACTATCTGGAAGAATAATAATGGAACAAATTTGATAACAATTGTAGATTTCAGTCCATGTTCAACGGGGTATGCAATTGTACTCCCAGTTTCAGCTGCAGATCTCAAGCCAAGCCATTCTGTTTTGTGTGTGTGTATGCATGTTAGGGTTGCCAGTTACAGGTTAGGAAACTCTTGGAGATTTGGGTTTAGAACCTAGTGATGGCAGGGCTGGGGGAGTGGAGGGACCTCAGGATCTAGTCTGGTGTAGTGGTTAGGAGTGCGGACTCTAATTTGGGAGAACCGGGTTTGATTCCCCACTCCTCTACATGCAGCTGCTGGTGTGACCTTGGGTCAGTCACAAGTTCTCTCAGAGCTGTTCTCTTATGAGTAGTCCTCAGAAAGAGCTCTCTCAGCCCCACCTAGCTCACAGGGTGTCTGTAGTGGGGAAGGGAAGGAGATTGTAAGCCACCCTAAGACTCCTTTGGGTAGTCAAGGGTGGGGTATAAATCCAGTCTCCTCTTCTTCTTCTCAGCGGGGTACAAGGTCATGGAGTCACCCTCCAAAGCAGCCATTTTCTAGAGGTTAACTGATCTCTGTAGTCTGGAGATAACTTGTAATTCCAGATCTCCAGGCCTCACCTGGGGATCGGCCAGTTTGGTATTTACATGACAGAGAGAGAGAGACAGAGAGAGAGAGAGAGAGAAATGAAAAATGTGGCTTTATGAGGTGGGCTTTTGGCCTTGTCCTTAATTTGAAATGGAGTTACACAGAGGGGATCACCTCATTGTTGGCCAAAAGGGAAATGTCTGAAGGTTTCTTTAAGAAGGCCAGTTGGTTGAATCAATTACCACTTTCAAAGGCCAGATTCTCTGGGCTCTGGTGAGGATTCTTATTGCTGGAAGTCTATACTGAGTTGCCTTGGGCAGCCTGTCTGCCCATTTTCCCCGTCACTGTGGATGGCTCCTACACTGAGAGCCCAGGCTTATCAGACTGCTGTCCATTGGCCTCGGCAGGAAGAGGGTGTTCTCCTGCTCCCAAGGTCTGCCCCCTGGACCCCTGGTCTACCTGTTTTGTGCTTTTCCTACCCCTTTCACTCCAGCATTGATCAGTGGGAGAGTTGTGGGGGGCAGCAGCCCAGGAGAAAAATTAAAAAGAAACAGAGGCCTCGGCTACTATCTGGAAGTTCTGACCACAGAGTTCCTGGCAATTCCTAGCGCTACCCAGAAGTGACAAGCATAGCTCTAGCAATTGCCAGAAACTCCATGGTGATCCTTGCCATTTCCTGGTAGCTCTAGGAATTGTCAGAAATTTTATGCTCAGCATTTCCTGTAAGCAGAGGAGACCTGTCCTGCTGCAGGCCGGGTGTCCTCCACGGTGGGTCTGGAGGGACCCGAGGGAGGAGCCAAGGACAATGGCAACCTGGGACAGGGAGAGGCGGGCACCACTGAGCCAGCCTCAGTGTTAGCTCGCTGGAGGATCCCAATGCCCACGCCACCCTCACGGAAGGGCAGCCCACCTTGGAGGGCCCCTGTGCCATGGGTCTGGTGCTGGGGACAGACACCACGGCCAGGGACTCCAAGGAGGATGTCAGTGCAGGACGGGACAGAGAAGCTGCTGAGAGCTGGGAAGGAGGAGTTGACGGATCCACCTGGACCCACCCAGTGATACTCTCCCGGGCGTGACAAGACCCTGTTTTCCTTTTTAATTATTCTCTCCAGGATGATTGCACTCACCCCTTTGGCCTCAATTTCCACCAGCTGATCAGCTGAGCATTGGCAGGCAAGAGCTGCAATTTCCTGTAGGTCTACTAATGCTTGGTGTAGTGGTTAAGTGTGCGGACTCTAATCTGGGAGAACCAGGTTTGATTCCCCACTCCTCCACTTGCACCTGGCTGGATGACCTTGGGCAAGCTGCAGCTCTGATAAGAGCTGTCCTTGAAAAAGAGCAGTTTCCGTCACAGCTCGCTCAGCCCCACCTACCTCCCAGGGTGTCTGTTGTGGGGAGGGGAAGGGAAGGGAGTTTGTAAGCCACTCTAAGACACCTTTGGGTAGTGAAGGATGGGATAGAAATCCAATCCTTTTCTTCTTCTTCTTCTAATGTAAGCGGGAAAATGGGAACCCTTGTTTCCATTTGGTAAGATTAGCTCATTGAAATACGGAGACCGATTCTGTAAATTGGATTAAAATAAAACCTATAAAACAGAGGAATTCCTCAGCTGGAGATCTGCAACTACACTAAACCTGCAGGACTTGCGCCCAGTCACAAGAAAGATGGACCGTGCAGGTCACAAGCATTTCAAAGTCCTCGCTGGGTCCGTCTGCCTTAATGCAGAGCATAATCCATTTCTTTACATGTCCCAACGGAAGCCAATGCCAGCGCCTCTTCCAAAATGTGGGAAGGAACAGATTGACCGTGGCAATGTTTAATTTTCAAATCCCAGGCCAGGTTATGCCAATTTTTGATGCAAGAGATTAATCCAGGGCAATCAGCAGAAAAGGGCACGAGGCACCTCACTAAGCTCCAAGAATGATTATCCTTGTTGTGGAGACAGATGTGATGTGGGGCAGTAGGCCTGGGTGGATGTCAATGACACAATGGTAGAGGAATTCAATCGACTGAGATGGAAGATCCGAGGAGCCGCAGAGGCACACTAAGCACAGATCTGACTTATCATTTAGGAGCTGGAAACTGCGCACCATCTGAATGCAGATGCTCTTGGGCTCCACAAGCTGAACAGCCCCATTTCAAGCTTCCTTCTCCCTTGGGTCCCCATTCGGGAGAAATGTAGAGTAGAAATGAAGCAAATAAATAAAATAGTATTATCTGTTCTCTTGCACCAGACTTTGCCTGTAAAGTGTGCACACCATTTCCACTGTTATTTGTGTACCAATAAATAAGCACGATAGAACTATTAAGTAAATATAACTGCCAAATGGAAGCATGCCCACAACTGGTAGAGCCAAATTCAATACTGATCTCTGGTCTTCTTGGTCAATGCTGAAGGGGATCCCTGTGCAAGCCGCCTCACCCAACCCAAAATGTTGCCTGAAACCCATACTACTTTCACAATATCAGCACATATGCAGGGATCAATATTAACTGGGACGTTACCCCACAATTGTTGTTTTTAATAAGATTTTCTGCAAACATGGGGGTCCTCCTGGGTTTGAAGAACCCTAAATCGTAGCTATGGCTACCCCCGTTGTATGGATTTCGTGGTCCAGTCATAGCATATTGGATGTTAAAATTGATGGCATGATCACTTGCTTGACATTTTGACATGCAGATAGACAGCTTCATATGGAGTCAGACCATTGGTCCACCAAAGTCAGTATTGTTTATTCATGATTGGTAGCATCTGTCCAGGATCTTATGTTGAGGTCTTTGACATCACCCATTACCTGAACCTTTTTTAAGTGGATGTACCAGGAACTGAACCTAAGACCTTCTGCATTACCATGGAGGCACAGTTCTTTCTGTTGTTCATAGAAATAGGCATGTGTTTATCTTATATGCTACTGTGTTAGGCCTCACTCTCCAGTCTCTGGCTGCGATCATACGTACAAGAAGCTGCGACAGACATGCGATTCCCCCACGGATTAAAGGGACGCTATCAGACGGACACATCTGTCCAGCATCCCGGAGTCATCCTTGGGGCGTCTCATTGCGCCGTAGGAGCATCGTAAAAAGCCACCAGGGAAACGTCAGTATCATCCGGAACTGCATGATGGGTGGGCAGAAGTCTGATTGCGCAAATGCACATCAGTTTGCCCCAGGGCAAACAGCCTCGCTTCCCGCCCGCATTTCCTCGCTGGTGTGACCGCAGCCTCTGTTTATCAAGCAAGTTTCCTCTTTCAGAGACTGACAGATTCCCAGCAACCCAAACCCTGAGAATCATGGGATATGACCTGGAGATGTCACATGATTGAACAGCAGTACAATCCCATTTCCAAGCACCAATAAACATTGTACCACATAGTCTGTGTGAATATGTGGATATTAACTGTGCAGTAACTACAAAATGTGAGAGTTGGACTATAAGGAAGGCCGAGCGCCGAAGAATAGATTCTTATGAATTATGGTGCTGAAGAAGACTCTTGAGAGTCCCTTGGACTGCAAGAAGATCAAATCAGTCAATCCTAAAAGAAATCAACCCTGACTGTTCCTTGGAAGGCCAGATACTGAAGCTGAAGCTCAAATACTTTGGCCACCAAATGAGAAGGGAGCACTCACTGGAGAAGACCCTGATGCTGGGAAAGATTGAAGGTCACAGAAGAAGGGGACGGCAAAGGATGAGATGGTGAGACATTGTTATCTATGCAACAGACATGAAATTAAGCAAATTCCGGAGCATGAAGGAAGACAGGAGGGCCTGACGTGATGTGGTCCATGGAGTCCCGAAGAGTCGGACTCGACTGTGCAACTAAACAACAACAACAACTATAAAATGTATTTGAAATGTTTGTTAGGGATGCCAGGTTCCCGTGTGGGCAAGAAATCTCCACCACCACCACCACCCAGCTCCCATTTCCTGCTGCCCCTTTGGCAGTTGTTGGAAGCAAAACAAAATCAATCACTATTGGCACAGTATCTGAAGAAGTGAGCAGTGACTCACGAAAGCACATCCCCTGCCACATATTTTGTTAGTCTCTAAAGAGCTGCGGACTGCAGGCTGTGGAAGGTCAGTAGTTCAGCAGTTCGAGACCCGGGTGCCGAATGACAGAGTGAGCTCCCGTCTCTCGTTCCAGCTCCTGCCAACCTAGCAGTTTTGAAAGCAAGAAATTGCAAGTAGATAAATAGGTATCACTTCAGTGGGAAGGTAACAGCGTTCCGTGCACCTTGGTGTTTAGTTATGCCGGCCACATGACCACGGAAATGTCTTCGGACAGCTCTGGCTCTTCGGCTTTGAAACGGAGATGACCCCAGAGTTGGATTCGACTGGCTTTCGAGCAAGGGAACCTTTACCTTTACAAAAGTGCTATTTCTACTGCTACAGGCAGACTAAGGTGGGTACCCATCTTGTTCTATTCCCTTGTCAGTGTTATTGATGCGCACACACCCCATGAAAACACTACCAGAGGACAAAGCAACCTCTCTGTGAAGGTCCACACAGTGTCATGAAGATTCTTTCAGAGTCGTGTTTGACCAGCACAGAAGAGCACATACAGGAGCTGTGAGCTGCTCAACTGTTGCTCTGCTCTGGCAGATAGGAGAAGGGTGGACATTTGAGACCAGCCTTCTTCCCTCGGCAAATGAGAGGGAGCTGAGGGGGGGGGGAGGCAATCCCAATGATAAAGTTGTTCTCTGAGTCAATCTCCGCATGGCCTCTTCACTGCTCTCCGTGTTTCGATGCGGTAAACACCGTGTGATCCTTTCTCCACAGCCATTTCATTATGGAGCCACACATCAAGGTCAGGCATTGACAAGCTAACTTCCCACAAATACAAAGAAGAAAGAGAGAGAGAGAGATTGAAGTAATGAGGGCAATTTAACCTGGAAACGCGGGCGCTAAGAGGAAGACATATTTTAAAACTCTCCTCTTCCTCACCTTCTGTGCCAAGCTCCACTCATCCTCCTTGTGTGTTCCATTAACTTTCCACGGAGGCTTTTTTTTTATTAAGGTTTTATTTTTACCTCAGTGCAAGAGGTTACAGGCATGCTTGCTCTCGCCTTGACTGCTTTGGCATTTTCCTGAGGACTCGCTCACGTGGTCGATACTTCGTACCTGGCCAAAAATAAACCTGGAGGAGTGCAGACAGCTGATATGGGATCGGTCTTTTCTCTTTACACTGGGAAAGAAAAGAAAAAACCACGATTAGGGAAGTGGAGATATTTTCCCTTCGTTTAATGGGCATTCACTGCCCTGTTCAGCTTCTTTGGAAAGACACATGTATTAGAAAAAGCTGCTAAAAGAGGCACATTCTGTCAAGCAAATAAGGGGAACAAAAGTTCTCTGCTTCATTTCTCTTTATATTTCTTTCCGACAGATTCGGTTGTCTGCTTTTCACTGTCGGTTTTGCTCATTTATTTGTTTTCTGTGTGGGTTTGATATGGAATCAATATAGTGTAATGCTGTTGGCAATGCCAGCTATGTGCATGCATGCATGCATGTGTTATCTACCTGTGTATAGTGGATTTATCAACCGCACTGAAAAATGCATGTAAGGAAAATTATGCCCCCCAAAAAGCAACAAATGGAAACCACTCTTTGATTACAG
Organism: Gekko japonicus; assembly: GCF_001447785.1. Lineage (NCBI taxonomy): Eukaryota > Metazoa > Chordata > Lepidosauria > Squamata > Gekkonidae > Gekko > Gekko japonicus. Next base: position 713,849 of record NW_015164208.1, read on the forward strand.
ATTACAGTAGAAGAATCTTTTTAAACTTAATTTTATAATTCTGTAAACGTAACCTTCAAACTTAATTTTATATTTTTATGGCTAAACCTGGGAATTCGCAGCACTTTCCCTTTCTTTCAATTAATTTGCGTCTCTCCCCCTTTCTGGGTTTCCCATGGGCACGTGGTTATTGATAATATGCTACAAACAGGCAATCGGAATTCCACTGTACGTAAGACTACATCAAGAGCTTTTTGTACACATTTGCCCTCTGTATAAATGCAGTCCACTGTCATGTAACGGCTGGCTCCACACCACTGCCTTCTTCCTCTGCTTCGTTGTTCGTTTCTGCCTTCAGCTGCAAGGGGAATTGCACCTGAGGTTCTGTACAGCACTTAAGTAAGTGTTAAATTCCATAGAAACTCATCCCCATAGACAAGAACCTACTATGGGTATATTTAGAAGGAAATCTCCTTCCAGTGTGGTGTAGTGGTGAAAAGAGTGGTGGACTTTAATCTAGAGGACCAGATTTGATTCCTCGCTCCTCCACATTAAGTCTGCTGGGTGACCTTGGGCCAGTCACAGTTCTCGCAGAGCTCTCTCAGCCCCACCTACCTTACAAGGTGCCTGTTGTGGTGAGGGGAAGGGAAGTTGATTGTAAGGCACTTTGGGGCTGCGGTCACACTGGAGGCTTGGTGCAGTCTGGCTGCACCTCTGTTTGCGGTTGTTTAAATAGATGTGGGAAGTTTTGATCAGACATCGTACCCTGAGCCGACTTCACTGCAAACTCACCCCAGAGTCAGTCGTTCAGATTGCTGCATCATAAGCATGTATCCGAAGCTCCAGCTCCTTTTTGACGGCTCCACAATCCCTCTGCCAAGTACTCCGGCCCCCTCAGCATTCTGAGGAGTTACAGTGCAGATGTACATAAGAGTAGTCCCACTGACTTCAGTGCATTTACCTTTGTGTCAACCACAGGATGCTCTCAGGCTCTGACACAGAAGCAGGAGAGAAGGGTTTTGCTTGAAAACAACTCCCCCGGGACTCCCAGTCCAGAATGACTACTTGGCCATGGTGATTGACAACGCCAGAGGTGATTATGCGCTTATGCGCACATTGCTACCTGTTCCCACAAAAAGGGAGGCGGAAATGGAAGGTTCAGACTTCCCAAACAGATTGACATTGCAAGAGGGGAGTTCAGAGAGCCGGAAACATGGAGTGGGAGCACCGGCATCCCCAGGTGCCTGCTTAGAAACATGGAGTGGGAGCACCGGCATCCCTAAATACCGGACTCCCCCAGGTGCCTGCTGACTCCTCTTCCAGATCAAGGCAAAGTGGGGTGTCGACGACTGGGGCACCGAAGGCAGATGTTGTTGTCTGATCATGCTCTTTAAATCTGGAAAAGCAATGCAACTATCGGCGTGAACTATCTGTGTGACCTCAGCCTGAGACTCCACCTCCTCCTCCTTCCAGAACCAGGTAATTCAAAATTCAAGAGAGCAATTCAGATAAGGTGAACACTGAAAAGCATCTCTGGGTGAAAAACAGGAGACCAATACGGAGGACGGACATATTTCTACCTGAGAGCCAGTTTGGTGTAGTGGTTAAGTGCGCAGACTCTAATCTGGGAGAACTGGGTTTGATTCCCCACTCCTCCACTCACACCTGCTGACGTGACCTTGGGTCAGTCACAAGCTCTGGCACAGCTGTTCCTGAATGAGCAGTTTGTGTCAGAGTTCTCTCAGCCCCACCCACCTCACAGGGTGTCTGTTGTGGGGAGGGGAAGGGAAAGGATATTGTCAGCCGCTCTGAGACTCCCTTAGGTAGTGAAGGGCGGGGTATAAATCCAATTTCTTCTTCTTCTTCTGAAAGAAAGACACACACACACACACATATATTAATGTGTAGATGACATACACTGCATGTACATGTTGTATCTAAAACCTACACAGCATGCATGCACAATACTGCCAAATGTATAAAACCAACTATGGGAAGAATCAAAACCACTGACAAACAAAGAAAGGAAAGAGGGAATATTTGCTCCTCCTGAAGTAAAGGGTGCATCTCTGTGAGCCAAGCTGACAGAACTTCAGAGTAGAGTTCTGGGAACATGTGGGACACCCCCGCACACACACACCCCAGATTATAGAACAGAACAAGTGACAGACTCCCACCCCCAAACAGAATATATTTCCAACAATTAAACTTGGTTCTTTTGTAATTCCTCTCCTGCTGGCCTGGGCAAGTTACTCCAAAGTAAGAAGCAGCCAACTTTCCTCTTGCATCTCCCCACGCTGCCCTCCTGAACCTTCAGAGGTTCACAGCCCATAAATAAAGCTTTTTGTAACTGAAAGTCTCGGCACGGAGCGCCGTCGCGGGGGCACAAAGCAGTGTCTAATTTTTCAGCTTCCTGTACTGGGATTCGATTGTTTTCCACGGCCTTTTGTGCTCTTAGTTTATGAAAAATCAATAGTTTAATATAGAAAAAGAATCCCTCGGCTATCTATTTAGAGCTGTATTACCTCCAGCAATCGTGTGCTGGCGGTTCCACTCAGTGCATTCTGAGAGACTGAGACAGACAGGCTGGCATGTGGATGTGAAGGGGGGGGGGAGAGGGGAAAAAACCCCTTTCATCAAATGTTACACTTGCTAACTTTGGAAAATAAAAAAGGGAGGGGGGAGAATCTTCCTTCTGACCATAAATGTCCCACTCTCTGGCTTCTCTGGTCAAGGTTGTGAACATGCTTTGCACACATTCCCTGGGCTGTTAGTGCTGTGTGGCAGGTAGAAGCTCCACAAAACAAAATCCACATAACAGCCAACCAAAATGACACAAAACATTGTGCAAGATTTCGAGCTAGGGTTGCCATCGTCCAGATGGGTCCTGGAGGTATCCTACAATTAGGGGTCATTTCCTGCAGGAGCTCTGGCAGTAGAGCCCAGGGGGCGGGCACATGCAACAAGCCCCACCCCCTGCTCCCAGCAGCCCTCATTCAGGCCACAAGGAGCAAGAAGCAGCCAGGTAATTTGCAAAGCCCCCACCCCGACAGCAATCCAAAACAGTCCAGTGGCACCTTTAAGGCCAAGGTTTATTCAGGTACAGATCTGTGCATCCCCACCCCCCCCGCCATAGCTAGCAATCCAAAAGAGTCCTGTGGAGCCTGAGCGGTGGGTGTTGCCTTCTGACACACTTCCGGTGATGTCAGGGGTGTGTGGCATATGCAAATACGTTATGCTAATGAGTTATGCTAATGAGCTCCTGCACCTCTTTTTCTATGAAATGACCCCTACCCTGCCCAGAATTATGACTGATCTCCATGTGATCAATTCCGCTGGAGAAAAGGGCTGCTTTGGAGGTCAATTTCTACCGCTTTATGCCCGGCTAAGGCCCCTCCTCTCACCAAACCCTGCCCTCCCCAGTCTCCACCTCCCAATCTCCAAGAATTTCCCAACCCTGAGGAGGTTGAAGCACCTTCCCTAAGAGGAAAGGCTAAAGATTCTGGGACTTTTCAATTTAGAAAAGAGATGACTAAAGGGGGACATGATAGAGATTGATAAAATTATGCATGGGTTGGAGAGAGTTGGCAAAGAGACTTTTTTCCCCCTCTCCCAAAATACTAGAAGTTGAGGGCACCCAGTGAACCTGATGGGCATTAGGTTCAGGATGGACAAAAGGGAATATTATTTTACACCAAGAGTGATTAAAATGTGGAAATAGTTGCCAGAGGATGTTGTGATGGCCATAGGAATAAACAGCCTTAAAACAGAATTAGATAGATTCATGAATTATGGCTACTAGCCATGATGACTGAGGGGAACCTCCACATTCAGAGACACTAATCCTCTGAATCCCAGAGCCAGGAGGCTCTGGGATTCAGTGACCATGGGCCATTCCAGATCTTAGTGACCATGGGCCAATCACATGCTCAGTGACCATGCTCAGTGACCATGGGCCAATCACATATTCTCAGCCTAACCTACCTTGTTGTAAGGATAAAAATGGTGGGGAGGAGAACGATATAAGCCTGTTGTTGGCCCTCTATGCCCTGTTGTTGGCCCTCCAGAGGAACGTTGGCCACTGTGTAAGACAGGATGCTGGACTACTGGTCTGATCCTTCAGGGCTCTCCTTATGTTCTTTTTTAAAAGTTTTATTTAGTTTTTACAGGGTATATTCATACATATGACATACATAGTATGTAGAGCTGCCATATAAACTATGCATCAAAACCATACTCCAAGACAACACAATAAAAATAAGGCGACAAAACCACCAGCAAAAAGCAGAAAGAGAAGAAAAGAGAAGCCAATGTTGGATCAGCCAATGGCTCATCCAGCCCAACACTCTGTCACACAGTGGCCAAAAATACTAGGCACCATCAGGAGGTCCACCAGTTGGGTCAGGACACTAGAAGCCCTCCCACCTCCCCCCCCGCAAGCACCAAGAATACAGAGCATCCCTTGCCCCAGACTGAGAGTTCCTATGTATAAAAGTTTCCAGTCAAGAAAAACTTGGGGACAGCCTAGCTGGCCCCAGATCTCAGCGTGGTACTACTTTAGATAGTGAATGTAACTCAGCAGGGCAGGGCACATACTTTGCATGCAGAAAGTTCCGGTTTATTTATTTAACTAAACTATTCCATTTTCACCCCATCTTTCTCCTCAATGGAGACACAAAGCAGCTGGCTTCATTTTCCTCTCCTCCATTTTATCCTCACAATAACGTCCCTGTGAGGTAGGGTGATTATATAATGGTTAGTGTGTCAGACTAAGATCTGGAATACCCAGGTCCAAATCCCTGCTCTGCCAATGGAACCTTGCTCAGTGACCATGGGCCAATCACATATTCTCAGCCTAACCTACCTTGTTGTAAGGATAAAAATGGTGGGGAGGAGAACGATATAAGCTGTTTGAGGTCTCCATTGAGGAGAAAGGCAGGGAATGCATGAAGTCGATAAAGAATAATCAATAATAGATGGCTGGAGAGGATAGGGTTTCAGTTGAGGCAACAGGCATATATTTGATCTGGACTCCTCTCCAGTGACTGCAGCTCCTAGAAGATGGATGGGACCAGTGATCCCTCTAAGCTGAGTTAGTGTGACCTAGCTCACAGGTTTTTAGCCTCCAGTTCACAATTTTTTGTCTTGGCTCAGAAAGGATGGCTCCAGAGCAAACTCATGTATGCAGTAGCCAAATCGCTTGCTCACAACTTTAATGCCAGTAGCTGACAAAGTAGAATTTTTGCTCACAAGACTCCATAGTTTAGAGGGAACATTGGATGGGACCACAATATTATCCATTGAGGCACATTATTGTCTTAGCCTGTGGTGAACTTATTGGTTTTAAATGGATTGTTATGATGTGTTTTATCTGTAAATCAATTATTCATTTGTTTGTTTGTATTTACAGCCCGTCCGTCCTGCGAGCGGGCTCAGGGCAGGGAACATCATAAAACATACAATAGATACAGTTAAAATTAAACAATTTAAAATTAAAACATTAAGACACAGTCACACTTCTAACAAATCTACATTAATTGCAGATCTTAATGGTAAATTACAAATTGTTGTCATTGCAAATCTGCATTATTGTAGACCTATAAGCCTACAGTGTAGGGAGGGCGGGATATACGTCTAACAAAATAAATGAGTAAAATAAATTATCCTCATTAAAGGTGCTATGTGAAATAATATTAGAGCGCTAATTAACCTCCATAATAGGTGGGTCATTTTGAACTATTAACAAAATGGAGAAAACCAATACGACAACACCAATCTTTGTTCAAGACTAGAGGAATGATAATATGGGATGTCTTGATGAAACCTAATTCACCATTTTCACACTGCATAATCCCTTTGAAAGGTTGCTTTTTTAATGATATGGGAACAATACCCTTTAAATCAGAAACTTGTAGGGATGCAACTTGAAAATGTCCAAAGGTGGTCCTCCTCCTCCTCCTCCTCCTCCTCCTCCTCCTCCTCCTGATATGGGAACAATACCCTTTAAATCAGAAACTTGTAGGGATGCAACTTGAAAATGTCCAAAGGTGGTCCTCCTCCTTCTTCTTCTTCTTCTTCTTCTTCTTCTTCTTCTTCTTCTTCTTCTTCTTCTTGAAGAGACAAGCTTGCAAAATGAGGGACATTGTATTCCTCACATGCATACCAGTTTCATTACCTCCCTGTAACTGGGTGAGCACAACACAGCTCAAAATGGCTGCTTTTCCCCTCCTTCAGCTTTCAATCACTGAGACTTCTGGGGGCAAAAGGCAGGTGCAGAACAAGCTGAACACTTAACAGAGATGAATGGGACCACAGAGGAGATTTTCTTGAGGCTGAATACCATCTCCCGCACATAAATCTCATGCCCTACAGGAAGCTGACTGCCTGTGTACATAAGGCTTGGTCTCTTCCCATCAACTCAAGAGGACCACCTGAGACCAAAGGCAGAAAGAGCCAGGTGGTGGAATCAATGACCCTCTGAACTTGCACTCTCAGGCCTCCTGGATGAATCCTTATCTGTCTGATGTGATTTTAAATAAACATGAAGGGACCAGACGGTCCACTGATGCGGGTATCCAGGCAACGCACTCATGTCGATATTTGTGGCTGTGTTGATGGCAGCAGAAGTTGGAGAGCTGTTTTATTTACATTTTTATTGATATTTTTAATGAAAAATAACATAAACGATCGCACAACAGCCCCTTTAATAGGGAAAAATCCACTAACTAGTGCCGTAAAGAGACTATGGCGAGAGAGAGGAAGAGTTTAAGAAATCAGCGTTCGATAAAATAGATTTTTCGACACAATGATATCCAATTATCCCGACCCTAAATTCTGCAGATTCATGGACAAGGGTCCCTTGCATCCACGGCAACTTCTCTATTCTTTTGGATGCCAAAGACAGCTCTATTAGAGGTGAACAGATTCCGCCTGTTCCATTCCTTTACTCTTCTGGATGTTCTCTCTGTATTAAGTGATGAGTGTCTTTCCTTCCTTTATGGCTTCCAAAATCCCCTCGGAGCTTCACTTCCCATCCTTCTTAACTAGAAGAATTTCTAAACTTAATTGTAGAACAACAGTGTGTGTAGTGTATGCAGACTTTACCTCCTCCATTTCATCCGTGTCTTTCTGCCCTTGACGTTACCAGCCGCCAGCCCTAGACCTTCAGGAACAGCATCCAGGGAAAGTGGAGGGCTGGGGGGAGAGGGAACAAGGGAACTGGGACCATGATAGCTGAAGTCCTCAACCAGAGGTCCCCAGTCTTCTTGAGCCTGTGAGCATTTTGAAAGTTTGAGAATGGAGAGCGGGTGCCACCACAGTATGCTGCCCTGGGACAATAATCAAATATTGGGAGGCTACAAGCCACGTAGCCTCTTATAATGGAGGCAGGTGTTTCTGAATAGGTGCTCTCTCCTAGATTCATCTGAACCACTTCCTGCTCCAATGAGGAAGAGGAAAGCCAGGACAGGCTATTTACTTTTGAGGAGTGATGCTTTGGGGAAGAAGCACATGGGGGCCATGGTGTTCATGGTCGCCATGGTGGAGATTACTATCCTAAATAGTAGGTGGGTCCCAAAAGGGGCATTGGGAAGCTGCTGTGTGCCAGGAAAACAGTCAGAGACAGGCAGGGAAGCAGCATCATGAGCTATGCCTGATTAGTGTAGCCATGAGAAGGTGGGGCATGGTGCTGGGGCTGATGGGCCTGGCCTTCACAAGCAGTCTGGACGAGGGAAAGGCTGGGTGGTTGTAGATGTGGGGCAGCTGTAGGATGGGGAGCATATAAAAGACAGGAAGTTTAGGGGTGGCAGATAAGGGCAGTGAAAGAGACAGGGAGAGCGAAGGAAGGCAAGACAGAGAGGAAGGGAGGAGGCAGAAGAGGTGAACTAAAGAGAGGGCAGAAGAAGAAGGACTGAGCAAGAAGGAAGTGGGGCGGAGTAAGAACAGAAAGAGAAAGTGTGCAGAGGAAGAGGGAGATTACCAGTCTTGGGCAACGGCCACCCATATGCCTTTATTGGCTAGTGAAAAGTCTGGGGCAGGCTCCCTCACCCAGATTCCAGGGCCTCTCCAGTGGGAACCACTGCCTTAAGAGGAGATTAGGGTGGAGGGTTCTCCCGTTAAGGCTGAAGCCAGGGTAATGGAATGATCGTGCTATATCAGTCACTGATGAATCCACTAGAGAAGCCAGGCCTCTCTTTAGAGATCAGTGAATGAGGGAACCTTCCTTGTCTGAAATAAGATTGGTGGGGACTCAGGGGAGGCTGTTTTCAGCTTTTGTGCTCAGGTGAGGGAACTCCTCCCCTCTGAAGGTGAGCTTGGTGTCATTTCTACAGGCCTTCTGAAGTAAGCTGAAGATGTTCTTGGCTTCTTGTTCTAGAAGGCCATTAAAATGCCTAGTGGTGGTTTGATAATAGCACATCCCATTTTGTGTGCTTTCACTATGTCTTCAGCAATTTTATGTTGTTGTTTTAATAACTTTAAAGTTGTTTATATATATATATATATATATATATATTACATAGTTAATGAACCACTTTGGAAACCCTATAAGTGAACCCAGAGAAGCAGAGAAGTACACTGAACTAAATTCCCAGTGAATCATGGGAAGGTTGTGGAATGGAGCATCTGAGGCAGCACAACTACGGAAATTGTACAGAATGTAAAAACTAACATTAATTCCACCCTAGACTTATTTTTATCTGTGAAATAGGAAAGGTTTGAAGAGGAGTATCTGAGGAGAACTCTGATCCATGCAAGCTGAGTGGTCTGTTGTGACGGAGAAAAGAAAGCTGGGACATGCCAAAGGCATCTAGAAGTTGAAGGTTGAAAGAACTTGATATATTTAGGCCAGAAGAGAAAAGACTGAGGGAAAACATGACTGCATTCTTCCAATACCTGATGACCTGTGACATAGAAAGGGCCAAAACATTGCTCTCTGCTGCTTCACAGGGCAACACGAATCTAATGGGCTAGAAGGAAGGTTTTGGTCAGACATTAGGAGAAACATCCTCATGGTAGGAGCTGTTCAACAATGGAACGAATGACCAGTGCAGCATCTGGTTTCCCTTTTTGTTGTTCAGTCGCACAGTCGAGTCCGACTCTTCGCGACCCCATGGACCAGATCCCACCAGGCCTTCCTGTCTTCCACCATCCTCTGAAGTGTGCTCAATTTCATGTTCGTTGCATCTATGACACTGTCTAACCATCTCATCCTTTGCCGTCCCCATCTTCTTTGACCTTCAATCTTTCCCAGCATCAGGGTCTTCTCCAGTGAGTGCTCCCTTCTCATTTGGTGGCCAAAGTTTCCCTACCGTGCCATTTTTGCCAGTGGAAATGTCTCTAGGGCCCCCTGTTTCCCTTTCTCTGGACTCCAGCTTTTTCTGCTGGTGAAAATGACACGGTAGGGAAACTGAAAGCCCCTCTGTCCCCATAGCACTCCGAAGCCGAATGGCACAATGGAGCCCTTTCAAGGCAAGTCCCACGGTTAATATATGTGACAGCAAGTTAGGATGGGTCGCCCTGTCCTATCTCATGTCACCCACAGTATCTAATTTGGCTCTCAAAGTTACATTGGTTTGCTTCTTCAAACTGTGCTTTTGGAGGAGTGGAAAGGGGATCGTTACACGTTTGACTCAATGCCGTGTTAACAGGCATGCTAGTCAAGAGGTTTGGAGAGATTCTTTAAAAATATAACATTACCAAGATGAGGAAAAAACATTGTTTAAACTGCCTGTTAGTGAGTTTTCACTCTGGCACGGCAATGTTGTGGTTGCGTCTTTCTGTTCTAAGTGTCCAATTAAGTTCCCTGTTTACACCTTGCTGCCAAAGTCCCATCTCTCAGGCGAAGGACATGCGAGGGCACACGCGCACACAAATGTCGGTAATGAGGCTTAGTTCAGTGACTTGGCAGGGAGAGGAAGCTTGCTCCGAGGAGCAGCTCGCAAGTGTCCTTTGTACGGGAGACAGGAGGCGACATGAGGTCTGAAATGAATTTTACATTCAAAACCTGCTTTGGGATTCAGAATTGGGATCCACAGGTTGGCTTCAGAGAACTCGAGGTACCGTTCCTCTCTCCCGGTACACCGTGATTTCCTCAGTGTTTCTGTTTTCAAGGTTTTTTTTTTCCAGAGTGACAAATCCTAGAGGGGATTGCCTCGTTAGCGAAAAGGACGGTTCCTTGTGATACTTTCCGATGGAGCCTCAAACAGCACAATTATAACAACAGCCCTGTGACTTCTCTTCTTTCACTAAATGCAGACGTACAGAGTTGGAGATACTAATTAGGGATGAGCAGATATCCCTTATCCAGTCCTTTTACCGGTTTTGCATTTTTAGTGAAGAAATGTCTACCCGGATTTTCTGCTCAAGGTCCCCAACTAGATTAATTATGTTTAAAACTGTTATTTAGGAGGGGGGGAAACCCATTATGAATGAAAAGAACTTTAAACAAAAACCTGCAGCATGCACAATAACAGGGATATAAGAGAACCTCATTGTACACAAGAGAACACCGAAGTATCTTCTCACATGTGTAAAAACGGCGGACTTGATTACATTGCAGATTGTTCCCATCTTTTATCGTACTTTTCATTCTGTCCCCCCTCAGTAATTCTTCAACTCAGAAGTCCCCAATCCTGTTGAGCCTGTGGACACTTTGGGAATACTGACAAGGGGCACCATTGCAAAATGGCTGCCATCCACTCAGTCAGGGTCCCCAAGGCAGCGATCACGGAAACCCAAAATTTCAAAGGTTTGTTGAAAAGTGGTACCCAATTTTAGATTATCTATCTCAACAACAATTTATCTCCTCTGAATGGTCCCAGTTCTATAAGTGGATTTAACAAGGGTTTTTTTTCCTATTGAACCGAAGGCTAATGAATATATATCTTCTGTACACAAATATGGTAACATTATCCTTAATTCCTGTAGTGTGTTTTTCAAATGTATGTTGCACCATTATTATTATTATTTATTTTCTTTTTTTAGCTACTTCACTGTATATATGTTTTAATATTATACTTGTATTGTTATTATTTTTATTTTATTTTATATATATTAGATACCGGACAACAACAAGTTTTGAGGTTTGTTACAATGTAAGTTGTCCAAAGCTCTAAAAAGAAGCAGTTCTGAACATAATTACTTGAAAATATGCAAAATTTACATATGTTAAGATGTGTGTATTTAAGCATAATTTTACACTGTTCTCGATTTTACTGTTAACCTTTTGTCTAAAAACAATAAAAATCTTTAAATAAATAAAAAAACCCAATCAAACACTTGAACAATAAAAGAACATTTAGGCTGTGATCATACACACCTTTAGATCTGACATAGGTGTGAATGCCTGGCGCGATCAGACAGCAACAGCTGGGAAGCGTCCCGCAGTCGTCGGCAACCCGTGCTGCTCCGCCACAGAAGCGGAGTTGAAAGACACCAGGGAAAGTCTGGCTTTAATGGATTCTGATGGGCCATGGACGGACTTTCCCCTGTCTGATCGCGCAAGCACACTCTCATGCCATCGGGATGGGTCTGATCAGGCCATCCCGGCTCTGTGCCATCCCACCCCCTCTTCACAGTATGTGCATCATTGCATACCCCACAGGGGGCCCCCAGTGCAGAGGTGTGATTCCTCTTTATGCACATAGGAAACAAACAGTCAAAAAAAAAAACCCCTCACCCACAGTTGCGTCTGATCACACAGTGATGGACTGAGCCCTAGGGATCTCAAGTCCCCCCGGGGGGCGGGGAAACCCCTGCCCCAGAGGCCCGTTCCCTGGTGCCGCCAGATCGGGCCCCGGGGGGAACTCCACCCCGATGTGTGCATCACCCGGAAGTGACGCAGGCACGCCGGGCATGCTGGGGGCGGGGCTACGGCCATACAAAGGAAAACTCTATGGTTTTCCCTTGTATGGCTGTGGCTCCACCCCCAGTGTGCCTGGTGTCCTCCCGTCACTTCCAGGTGATATGTGTGCGGCGTGCGCACGCTCTGCGTGCATGCACCCACACCAGACGCTGGCAGGGTGGCTCCACCCCCAGTGTGCCTGGTGTCCTCCCGTCACTTCCAGGTGATATGTGTGCGGCGTGCGCACGCTCTGCGTGCATGCACACACACAAGACGCTGGCCGGGAGCCTCCCGCTCCCGGCGAAGATAGACTTGGCAACCCTACTGAGCCCGCAGCTACAAAGGGATGTGTGATCTTGCAACTGTGTGTCAAATTCCTCCGGAGGAAATAACCTCGCTTCAACTGGCACGTGTGACCACAGCCTTAAAATTTTAAGGCAATTCAATAAATACCCATGAACAAACCATACCAGACAGACCAGCTTTGTCCACAGAAGGCCCCAGGTTCAATACTCAGCATTTCCAATTCAAGTTGCAGGCGCTGATGATTAAGGGTTTTCTCTGCCTGAGACCCCAGAGAGTTGCTGCCAACCAGGATAGGCAATAGTAGGCTACATGGACCTATCATCTTGATTCAGCACGAGTTCCAAAAGGTCTACAGTAGTTTCATAAGGTCTTCAGAGGCTCTGCAGATGGGGAAATGAAGCTTCATTTGAGGCAAAGCTATAGCTTAGTGGCAAATCTTTTGTTTCCAGTCAGAAGGTCCAATGTTCAGGCCCAGAGGTCATTTCGTAGAAAAAGAGGTGCAGGAGCTCATTAGCATAACTCATTAGCATAACTTATTTGCATATGTCACACCCCCTGACATCACCAGAAGTGTGTCAGAAGGCAACACCCACTGCTCAGGCTCCACTGGACTCTTTTGGATTGCTAGCTATTGGGGGGGTGATATGCAGATCTGCCCTCACAGAGGAGGGAGAGCTTGTACCTGAATATAACTTGGTCTTAAAGGTGCCACTGGACTGTTTTGGACTGGGGGGCCGGGGGGGCTCTGCAGCTTACCTAGCTGCTTCTTGCTCTGACTGAGGGCTGCTGGGAGCAGGGGGTGGGGCTTGTTGCATGTGCCCGCCCCCTGGGCTCTTTACTGCCGGAGCTCCGCTCCTGTGCGCTCCTGCAGGAAATGACCCCTGTTCAGGCCTAACCTCTTTACTGGAAAGAAGTTCTGGTGAAGGGGCTGGGAAAGACCCAAGCCTGAGATCTTGGAGAGCTGTTGCCAGTCAGACAGCGTGGATTTAGATGGAGTAATACTCTGACAGCTTTGTATGAATTGCATTGTTTCTTTGTATTCTTAAGAGGGAAGACATCAGCAGCTTGGTTGGAAAACCCAAAATCTCACACGTGTCAGTCTGTCCCTTGCTGTTACTCCATTTCTCCATCCAGCAAGAAGCCAAGATGTTCTTTAATCATGGGGTGATGTGAGGTTGATTAGGTTTGATTGCACGTTCCACAGGTATTATTGATCCGCCGGAATGATTGATGAGCCTTGTCTGTGTCGTTGCCTCATTTTTGCTGTAATTGCATGAATTATCTGTTGGGGCTTCACACCTTGTCCTCAAATACATTAACAATAATTCCCCCCCCCCATACAGAAAGGGAAAGAAAGAGACAAAGAGAGAGAGAGAGAGAGAGAGAAATACAGTGCAGCTTGACAGAACTTGAATTATTTCTAAGCGATCCTGCACTTCTCCTTTGAAATGCAGGGAAATATGTACCCATAAATCAGTGGGCTGACACAGATGAAGACCTTTAAAGGTACAACAGTAAACCATCCTTTCCTTTGACGGGATCCCTCTGATGCTGGGAGACTTGAAAGCCTCCGTCATTCTCCTGGTCACTGGTTGAAAGAGGAACCTTCAGCAAAATCTCCCCTTAGCCTTCTGCTCCTTCTTAACTCTCCTGGGATGGAGTTTGTCACTAGATCAAGGAAGTCTCAAAATACCAGGAGGATCTCTGACAGTGACACAAATAGTCAGGACTGGGGAAAAATGGTTTGCAGGCCAGGGGAGGGCTCCTATTATTGGGTGAGGAGGCAGGAGGTCCTTGATGGAATGCTCAAGCCCATCTCCCTCTAGAGCAGTTGAGGCCAAAGCTGGTCCATCCCCTGGGGAGGCTTGTAAGGACTAAACTTGATAATATGTGTAACACGGGGAAACTGATTGGGCTCAGAAGCATGGCATGTGTGGAAGTGGGGCTTCAACCTTCTCTCCCTTGGTGAAATGGCCTCCCAAGGTGCCTGTTGTGGGCAGAGGACTTAGCTACCGTGACCCATGCGATGGCCACTTCCCGGTCTGGTTATTACAATTCGCTCTATGCAGGCTTACCCTTGAGGCTGACCCGGAAATTACAGCTAGTGCAAAATGTGGTGGTGCACCTGCTGACATTGACGCCTGTGCGAGCTCACGTGTGGCACGTTCTTCGCCAACTGCATTGGTTACCGGTTGAGTTCTGAATTCACTTCAAGGGGTTGGTAATAACCTTTAAAGCCTTACGTGGCCTGAGACCAATATATCTGAGGGACAGCCTCTTCCTGTATACATCTCGAAGAACGTTATGTTCTATGGATGAACATCTCCTGGTGGTCCCTGGTTTGAAGGACATCTGCCTTGCTTCAACCAGGGCCTGGGCTTTTTCTGCCCTGGCCTCTGCCTGGTGGCACATGCTCCCTATTGAGATCAGGACCCAGCAGGATCTCCTGGCTGTTCTGCCAGGCCTTTGGCTGAAAATCCAAACAACAAGGGGAAAAGACTAGTGTCACAGGAGTCCCAAATATAGAAATTCCACTAGTAGAAAAACACCATCAAAGGTTGCCAAAACACTATATTAAACAATTATAAAGTTGGTGGTATCACAACAACATTTATGCATACTGTAACTATATTAAGGCATAAGATACAATATTTCCTCCTTTGAAGATAAGACTTAAAGTCCATGTATTCAGTGTAATGATAACTTGATAGGAGGAGTCTACATACATAACATATTCCAAACAGCCTTTGTAAAGATGCCCATTCTAGATATTTGGAAGATGCGTTTCCTTCAACTTCTTCAGTTTGTCGGCTGTGTGAGTGGAACCTGATTTCAGCAATTTCAACAGACCACAAGCTTCATAGTATAAGGAGCGAATCATAGGTTACACTGAATACATGGACTTTAAGTCTTATCTTCAAAGGAGGAAATATTGTATCGTAGGTCTTTGGCTGAGGCAGTGGGCATCCATGTCTGGCCTCCCTGAGGTTGTTGTCACCCATCCACTGGCAATTGCTCGTTATCCACCTGTTACCAATAGGCCAGGGAATCCTCTAGCAGCCAGCTGATTTTTTACTTTTGTTTTGAGCTGCAACCACCAATTTTAATGTTTATTACTGTGTTTTAAATTTTAACTGTATTTATTGTATTGTTTTGATATGATGTCACCCACCCTGAGCCCACTTGTGGGATGGGTAAGCTATATATATGAAAAATTAATAAAAATAAATAAATAAGAGGAAGGGACTCCTTAGGGTAGAGAAAAGTGGGGTAGGAAAAAAAAACCCTTTCCTCCTCCTCCTCCTCCTCCTCCTTCTGGAAGATGATTCCATAGAGCTCACCATCCAAGACATTAATTTTCTCCAGGGGAAATGATTTCTGTAGTCTAGAGAGCAGTCGTAATTTCAGGGGATCGATTTGCTTGGCCCCCACCTGGAGGTTGGCAACTCTAGCATCAGGAAAGCTCAGTGAAAGAGCTTATACTCTGCATGTGGCAATTTCAATTGCCAGTTAAATATACCCGAGGTACTAAGACTGGGGAAGTCCTTTGCTGGAGAACTTGGAGAGCTACTCCTTATGGAAGCTCCCCTGATCAATCTGTGATGACTTCAGATAAAAAGTTTCAGATAGTGAAACTGGGAATGAGCCTCGCCTGAGAACTTGAAGAGCTACTGCCAGCCAGAGTAGGACCATATCTTGGGGCTGGAGCATGTGGCTGTTGTGTTCAGACAGTCCATTCCAAGGTTCAGTCTCTACTGGCATCCTCTTTTAAAGGATCTCAGGTAGCAAGTTCAGGAAAGATCCAGGAGTGCCATTGTTGGTCAGAATAGATATTAACAGAGCATACAGAGGAGAGTTCAATGGCAGAGCTCATATACTGCTTACAGGTCCCATGTGCTTGTGCCAGTTAAAAGGATCTTTGCCTGAGTCATTGGAGGACAGTCATTCAGAGTTGGCAATATTAGACCAGATGGGCCATAATTCTGTATTGCATTACATGTAGAGAGCCAGTGACCCTGGCCTAGATAGCTCAGGCTACCCCGATCTCATACGATCTCGGAAGCTAAGCAGGGTTGGCCCTGGTCAGCGTTTAGATGGGAGACTACCAAAGAATACCTGGGTCTCTATGCAGAGGCAGGTAATGGCAAGCCACCTCTGAATGTCTCTTGCCTGGAAAACCCTACAGGGTTGCCATGAATTAGCTGCAACTTGACAGCAAAAAGAGAGAGAGAGAGAGAGAGAGTGGTTTGGTGGTTAGAGTGTTGGACTAGACTAGTATCTGGGAAACCCAATTTCGGATCTCCACTCTGCCATGGAAGCTTGCTGGGTGACCTTGGGCCCATCATACACACTCTCAACCTAACCTACCCCGTAGTTTTGTTGTGCGGATAAATGGAGGGGAGGATGAGAGTGTAAACAGCTTTGGATTCCCATTGGGGAGAAAAGTGAGATATCAATGAAGTTAATATGTAAATAAACACAATTTTTGCATACAAAAGGTTCAAGGTCTGTATAATGTACTGGGTTCAAGATGCATAGTTGAGTGATTTCAGCTCATAATTTATTAGTAGGCAAAACTGAGACAAGGAAGCAGGACCCAGGGGTCTGCTTATATGTCAGTTCATGTCACACCCCACAAACACACCCCACACCCGTGATAGGTTTATTTACAGTACACCAATAACCTTAGGTTCGTTTGCGGATCTGGACTAACCTATTGGTCCATTTTAGGATCCTACAAGTCTATTGTTTCAGGTCGCAAAACTTTGCTAGTGTGCTTGACCATGTGCGCACCTGACTGCATGCGTGGTCCTTTGTTAGTACACAACAGTCTGATTCCTAGCATCTCTAGTTGCAGCAAAAGTATGAAGAGACTTCTGCTTGAGACCCTGTTTCTAATTGAGACCAGTGTTCCCTCTAAACTGAGTTAGTGTGAGCTAACGCACAGTTTTTTAGCCTCCGGCTCACATATTTTTGTCTTAGCCCAGGAAGGATGGCTCCAGAGCAAACTAAGTTATGCAATAGCCAGATCGCTCGTTCACAACTTTAATGCCAGTAGCTCACAAAGTAGAATTTTTGCTCACAAGACTCCACAGCTTAGAGGGAGCATTGCTTGAGACCCTGTTTCAGTTGCTATCGAAATGTCTACAACAAGCAAACGAAAATCAAGTCCAGGTTGAACACCGTATCCACTGGGTCATCCCAAGCCTTGTCATTGTGGGAAATATATATATGTATCTATATATAATTTCCGAAGAGGCACCAGATGGAGAATTGCAGCCCCTGAGTGCCTAATCTTCTCACCAGGACACAGACAGGTTTCTGAGCCAACAAAACTTAATTGAACTTTCCGTTCCGGCTGAAAAAGGTTATGGATCGGCCATGTGCAAATGGAAGCTAGGCTGAAAAGGTCAGTCGCACTGTTCCCTTTGTAATGGATTGACCAGAGGCATGTGTTTTTATCTTCCTCATCACCGCTGGACTGTAAAACTTAATTAGCAAAGTAACTTCTCTGCCCCTGTCTGAAGGCATGTGTGTGAACGGCGATTGCACATAGATCACGGTTTATGGACGTGTCACGTTTTCATGTGAGGCCGGCAGCTGGCGTGAGGGACTTCTCAGCTGCCTTTCTTGTTTCCGCAGAGAAGGCCAATAGGTGATGAAGACAGTGCTGGGAAGAGCTTCTGGTCCCCCTCGTAAGCTTCTGGTTCCCCTCGAGAGCCAGTTTGGTGCAGTGGTTAAGTGCGCAGACTCTAATCTGGGAGAACCGGGTTTGATTCCCCACTCCTCCACTGGCACCTGGCTGGATGACCTTGGGCAAGCCGTAGTTCTGATAAGAGCTGTCCTTGAAAAAGAGCCGTTTCTGTCAAGAGCTCTCTCAGCCCCACCTACCTCACAGGGTGTCTGTTGTGGGGAGGGGAAGGGAAAGGAGTTCGTAAGCCGCTCTGAGACACCTTTGGGTAGTGAAGGGCGGGGTATAAATCCAATCTCCTCCTCCTCCTCCTCCTCCTCTTCTTCTTCTTCTTTCTCTTCCTCTTCTTCTCCTCGTAAAGCCAGCCAGGTGGCCTCCATTTTACATTAAGGCCGGAGGTTCAGCATGCAGAACAGCTGATGGTCAGAGGCAGAATTCACCAAATGTGGGGAGTGGATCATACATATTATAGAACATTTCCCTTGATGCTTTGCTCACAGGAGGGGCTTTGGCCCTAAGAAGAGATCTGCTGTAACAAGTCAAGGCTCTCTCTGATCTGTGCTTTCAACAGTAGCCAGCCCAGTACTTCTGGAGAGTCCACAAGCCAGAAATGAAGAGCCCACCCATACTATCTATTTGTATATAGTGCTCTGCCAGCTCCCATCTATGTCTTTAGCATAACCAACATGAACTTGGGGAGGGGGGCTATACATGATTTCTGGAGTCCATATTGTAAGCAAAGAATCTAGCCAGCAAATGAAGACAGCTTCTGTTCTAACAGGCAATCATAACTGCCAGATACCAATTAAATCTCTTCTACCGATCATCCAGTCATCCCTATGGCCATAGATAACCACCCTGTTTTCTGGTCACCACACCTGGCAAACCACTGGCTTTATTTTGTCTCATGTTTGGTTTTATGGAGGATTTACTATTTATTGATTTGCAATATTTGTATCACTAAATCCCTGAATCTGAATGAGTGCTTCTTGATTGCAGTGCACATGCACATCAATGCATGCGCAAAAACACTAAGGCATTTCACCCAGTGCATTAACATCATTATAATCAATAACAACAACCAAACACCCTGACCTGGATGGCCCAGGCTAGCCTGATCTCGTCAGATCTTGGAAGCTAAGCAGGGTCGACTCTGGCAAGTAGTTGGATGGGAGACCTCCTTGGAATACTAGAAGAAGAAGAAGAAGAAGAAGAAGAAGAGATTGGATTTATACCCCGCCCTTCACTACCCAAAGGAGTCTCAGAGCGGCTTACAAACTCCTTTCCCTTCCCCTCCCCACAACAGACACCCTGTGAGGTAGGCGGGGCTGAGAGAGCTCTGACAGAAACTGCTCTTTTTCAAGGACAGCTCTTATCAGAACTATGTCTTGCCCAAGGTCATCCAGCCAGGTGCAAGTGGAGGAGTGAGGAATCAAACGCGGTTCTCCCAGATTAGAGTCCGCGCACTTAACCACTACACCAAACTGAAGAGAAGAAGATGACATTGGATTTATACCCCACCCATCACTACCTGAAGGAGTCTCAGAGAGGCTTACAGACTCCTTTCCCTTCCCCTCCCCACAACAGACACCCTGTAAGGTAGGCGGGGCTGAGAGAGCTCTTGACAGAAACTGCTCTTTTTCAAGAACAGCTCTTATCAGAGCTACGTCTTGCCCAAGGTCATCCAGCCAGGTGCAAGTGGAGGAGTGGAGAATCAAACCCGGTTCTCCCAGATTAGAGTCCGCGCACTTAACCACTTAACCACTTAAATAAATAAATAAAAATAAACCACTACACCAAACTGGCAGTTGGGAGGGGGGGCAGGCTTTATTCAGCCACCTCTCTGAATATCCTCCAGGCCCCCAGTAGAGGTCAGTCACCAGAGGTCACTATGACTTCCAGGTGCACACACAGTCCATCACCAGAGGTCACCATGAATTCCAGGTGCACACACACTCACACACATGCACATATGAAAAATACCAAAAAAAAGAGTAAAAACCCAACAAACAAACAACTTGGCTTTTAAATCAGGAGCCGATAGGGATGCAGAGATGTTCCCTGTTCCATTTGCATCAGTTCACATCATTTTTCTTCTCTTATACTTCCTTTTCCTTTATCCATTGTTATGAAGCAGTGTTTCTGATTCACCGCTTTCGCTAATAATGTTGTAGATTCTCTGTATCGTGTACACTTTAATCTGCTTTTTGCATGGCATTGGCTTGTAGAACAATTTAAAAGTATACAATGCTATTTTTAATATATATATATATATGTGGAAATAGCATTGTAAAAATGGGCTCATTTTACAGAGGAAATTTGGTGTGATGAAACAGAAAGTGTCGTAAGATGGAGAATCTCAGGTTTGATTCACACAAGGGAGGAGGGAAACGAAGTGAGAATTCTTCAGCTGGCCAACAGACTATTGCAGAGTGAATGCATACACCATAGGACAGATTGCAGAGTCTTCAATAAGGAGGAAAGGGGAGGGGGCTTTAGACAGTGATTTTTGGTGGGGAGGACAGGGATGTCACAAGGGTGTCCCTGCTTTCACCTGTGTGATGTTGAAGGACATGTATCAGCCAGCAGGGCTTGTTTATAATGCCAGCTGCTGCCTGAAAGGAGGGCTTTGGTCTCTCTCTGATCAGCGGGACGAAAACAGCCGAGACCACCTTTTCTGACTGCAGAGCCCAGATAAAGACGTTGGAGACGCATGGCCCAGGCCTATCTGCAGCACATCAAACAACACCGGAGTCAATCAAAGAGCCCATTAATCCATCGCACTATTAACTTTACGCTTTGGGCTGGCCAGATCCTTTCGGCCAACAGAGAAACAGCTCCACAGAAGGCAAGGCAAGAAATCTCAACCTTTCAACTCCCGCAGTAATCCCTACCCAAAGCGCAGTCGATTTAGGTCAGAGAAAGCAAAGAGGTTCAAAGAACATTCCCCCCCCCCCAAAGCCAGAACTGAAGCAGAGGTAGAGAAAGCTACAGATCCCCCCCCTCTCCATTTCATTTCTGAATGCATGTGTAAGGTTGGACAAATGGCACTGTTCCCTTCTGGGGTTTTTTTCCTGCCAGTTTGCTGCATCAAGTGTTTTGTGGCCCATCCTTCCAACCCCATGCAAATCCCTGTGAGTTCTGTCTGCGCTCAGAGGGTTGGATCATCCAACTAGCTTTTCCCCTAGTGAAAAAGGGAGGAAGGGGTCCCCTTTGACTCCTTAAAAGGGTATGCTGGGGGTTAATGGGGCCTGCATGGACAGAAGCCATGGGGGATGAGGGTTGGGGTAAGGAGGATAATTAGGTGAGGCTGAGTGAGAAAGCTGCTGGATTTATCTCACAGGGTGCCCACTGTGGTGCATTTCGTAGCTGTCCAATTTGAGTTAAATACCTATCAGTGCAATCAAGTAGGGATGCCAGCCTCCAGGCCGGACCTGGGGATCCCCTGTGCAAGCAGGCAGACCCCCTCTCTTTATTGAGAGGCAATATGGAGGAGAACACCCCCGTTTTACAGCACCCCAGGCGTACATATGCCAGGCAGACTTGACCTGAGTATAAACAAGGTGGATCCCAGACAGGCAGGCCTCGGAATTATGCCTGGGCAAAATCCCTGGAAGGTGTAACATCTTAGTATGATCTCTCTAACCTGATATCTGCATACACCGAACAGTGGACCTGCCTCACCCCAGAGCGAACACCATTCGACCTGGGTTGCTAATCTGCTCAGCCTCCTCTCAGTTTCCTCCCCACATTTCCTCCGCAATAACAACTCCCAGTGTCTATCCTCTTTCCCACCTAACACAAAAAAGGGTCACCAAACAGCATTGTTTCTTTTTGATTCATTTAATTAGGAACCCATGAGCCTTCTGAATCACCAGAGGAAGCCATCAGAGCTCCAGCCCAAACCCTGTTTTACATCCAAAACCCCTCCTAAGAACCCCTCCTGTTCCCTTTGTCCATTCCTGAGAGCGCTATTCAGCCATTCACAGATACACTTCTAGCTAATCTTATCAGAAACACATTAATACCTTAGTTTACGCCAGACCTCAGCTCTCATGCAAACCGTCACAAGTTTTCCAGGTCTTTGTTTATCCTGGGAAAGCCGTTTTTTGAATTAATTTGAGGCACAAAATGTCAGACTGCCTCAGGACACATTTTTCCTATAAAAATAGCACCCACAGTTCAGTCTCTCTCTCTCCATGTTTTCCTGAATACGAACTGCACACCCAGGATGCTGGATACCTTGCTCTTCCCCCTGGATTTCTACTCCACAGGAAAGGTAGCTATTGCCTCACTTCCCGCAATTCTCCTGCTCCTCCCTTTGTTTCCCAAAGCATGCATGCTTTCTGGGTGCCTCTTGCGTATTACTTTCCTTTCAATAAAACATCCTTTATTCTACCTTTGGACTGGTTACTGAGAGCTCTCTTGAAGGGAAAGAAACCCGTAGACATAGGTAGTAGATCCTTGGTAGTACCCCAGCTCTTGCGGAGGCCTGCCATTTAGCTAAATTCCCCTAGAAACTGAAGGCAGTGGTTCAGCCTCTTAAAACATCGGTTAAAACATCAATAGCCATGACTTGGAAATGTTCAAATGCACCAACACTTGCTTTGTGGCATCGGAAGTTATGGGGAATGTATATAATGGACAAGGTTACTTATCAAGAAAATCAATATGAATCCCATCAATCCTGTTCAGATTTTGTTGACGTTTGGTCCATTGTGTTAGAGTATTTGACACAACTTGAAGTGGTTCCAAATAATTTAAAATCTTTAACTAGTATAATTGTGTAAAAATTATAAGTTGTAATGTCTGGTACTGCTTTGTTCCTATAGACTTATCTCACAGGGTCCACTGGAAATGTTCAAATGCACCAACACTTGCTTTGTGGCATCGGAAGTTATGGGGAATGTATATAATGGACAAGGTTACTTATCAAGAAAATCAATATGAATCCCATCAATCCTGTTCAGATTTTGTTGACGTTTGGTCCATTGTGTTAGAGTATTTGACACAACTTGAAGTGGTTCCGAATAATTTAAAATCTTTAACTAGTATAATTGTGTAAAAATTATAAGTTGTAATGTCTGGTACTGCTTTGTTCCTATAGACTTGGTGTTTATTGACCTGTAATGATAATTTGTAGAATGTATTATATGTATTGTTTATAAAATGTTATTTTTTTTTAATGTGCTGTTCGAGGAGAGTCTTACAGAAACCGCGGACTGCCAAAAAGACAACTAAGTGGGGTCTAGATCAAATCAAGCCCTCTTATGTTCTTATGTTCTTATTATATGTGTTGTTTATAAAATGTTAAATTAAAAAAAAAATCTATGCTGGCAGGGGTAACACTTGGAATTACAGCTCACCTCCAAATTACAGAGATCAGTTCCCCTGGAGAAAATAGTTGCTTTGGAGGGTGGACTATATAGCATTGTACCGCACTGAAGTCCCTGTCCTCCCCAGGTTCCATCCCCAAATCTCCAGAAGTTTCCTAACCTGGATCCGGCAACCCTACATCACCATCCCCTGCTGGTAGCCAGAGGGATCTGGCAACCCTAACAGAGTCACACTCTTCCTACCCATTGCCTTCAACCTGGGACACATCATCAGAAAATAGGGTTGCCAGGTTGTCTGGCAACCAGAGGAAGGGTTAAAGGTAGGGAAAAGATGGGCGGGGGAGAGTATCACAAACATGATGATGTCACTTCCAGGGAAAACTCTAGGAATCACTGGAAACTCTATGGTAAAGGTTTCCAGTGATTCCTAGAGATACCTCTGTAGCTTCTGGGGTTTTCCTATGTGCCATCATCAAACTCCTCATGCTGGAGAGATTTTCTCCATGCTGGTGCTTGGAGCAAGAGTGGGCAACAGGAGCTCAGGGAGGATCCTCCTGCCCCAGCTGGAGGGTTTGGGAGCCCTACCCCAAAATGGGTATAATATATCTGCATGAAGATCTGTACTAATGTGGATTGAATCAGCATATTCCTGGCAGAGTTTCCATCAGAGAGGAACTGAGAAGCATTCCCATATAAGTGTGTGACTGTGCGATTGAACAACAAAAGTGTGTGTTCTTCCTTTTTTCTTTTCTTTCCTTCTTTCTTTTTCTGAATCAGGCATGCCCTCAGCTCAATATGGGACGTTTGCTGAAGAGAGCCAGTGTAACAGAGTCATGAAATTTTGTGTGGAATATCAAAGGTTGATGGTTTAAACTTCCTGTTTCTGTGTCTCAAAGCTGCTTCCCACAGTGTCTTACTACAATTTGAGTGGGAAGCGTTTGTTTCATATAGAATGGGCACGGTCCAGTCAAATTTAAGTCTGTTTAAGTACCGTTGTTTTCAGCTGTTGAACTTCAGAAAATGTGAGCGTGTGTCACTGGCCGGATTCTGTCCATTACATTTAGTCCAAAGAATATGCCCTTACAGTTATTACAAGTACAAAAAAAAAAAAAAGACTGAAAAGCAATTCAGTTTGGATGGTTTCCAGCATCTCCTGGGAAATGCCAACATTTACCGGTAGAAATGAGAGTGAAAATGAGTCATTTATTGAAAGCTATTGGTGGTTCTTGAGGTGTAGGGTTGAATGTCAGGAATGGCCGGAGAAAAGGCCTCTACTGCCTCCCCCGGCCACCTCCCTCTTTTCCTCTGCCCCCACTGCTGCCTCCAGCTCTCTCTGGCGGCTGCTCTCTCCCTCCTTGCCCTGTGTAGTGGAAAAACTGCAGAAGACCATTATAAGTTGAGGAGGCAGGTGGTGAGCCACATAGCCCTTCTCCATGTGCATGGCAATCTCAGGGCAGCAGGGAGTTAAATTCTACCCAGATGAAGAGCACCTGGTGGTGAGAATACAATATAGGAGAGGGAGAGGTCTCTGGGTATGGTGGCAGCAAGCTACAGAAAAGGCTTCTTGGCTCCAGCTCAGGTTCTTTTTGGACTGCCTAACATCTGGAGGAGATTTCCCATCCAATACAGGTTACAAGGTGGGTGGAAAAGTATTATTATTTATTTTCTGTGAGCTGAATAAAGCTGCATCCTTTGTTCCGTTTGCTTGTTGGAATCAATTTAAACGATGGGTAATACACCCTGTTGCCTTCCCCCCAGTGGCTGCCTCTGCATGGTGTAGGATGCTTTACTGCCAGGCAATTGTTAGGGTTGCCAACCTCCAGGTGATGGCTGGAGATCTTCTAGGATTACAACTGCTCTCCAGTTCACCTTTGGAATGTGACTGTGCCAATGTTAGGGTTGCCGGACCCCCACCAGGAGCGGGGAAACCCCATTTTTGAGGGGCACTTCCCTGCCACCAATGTCAGACTCGGGCTGGTTTATGATGTTCCTGATCAATGTATTATTTTATGGCCTCCATCTGGTTTCTGTTCCTCTGCTTATCAGTGTCCTCGCTGCCATGTCATTCCTGCAGGGAGGGGGAAGGTATGAATGCCTAGATGCGTGAATGGGGGAGTAGACTAGCTGCTTGCTTTGTAACTTCTTTTCCCATAACAAGTGCACCTCAGGGAAGGGCTCTCACAGCAGGACGTCCTTGGAGATAACATTTTCACATGGCTAGCTGAATTGATGTATCTGTTAGGGCTGGGGTTAGAATAGCCGGCAAAAGGGGGTGTGAATGTTGATCTCCAAGGATCTCCCCAACAGCTGCCAGGTAGGACACACACCTCAAATAAAACCCACTCACAAAAAAAGGGTGGGATACAGGGCTATTTTTGGGCAGGAACGCACAGGAAGGGAGTTCTGGCTGGCTCCCAAGTTGGTCACGCCCAGCAGGAACTCATTAGCATAATAGGCCACACCCAACAGCAGAAACTCATTAGGATTGGCTACATTAGGGGTGTGTGGCCTAACATGCAAAGGAGTTCCTGCAACAAAAAAAGCCCTGGGTTTTGACAACAAACAAGGTAAACAGAATAAGAAGGGAAAGGTGGGTGTGGGGCTGGATGACCACACTTCTGGTAACATGGGGGTGTGGCCTAATGTGCCAATGAGCAGTGCTGTCAGGGGTGTGGCCTAACATGCTAATGTGTTTTGCTGTTCGGTGTGGCCTATTATGCTAATGAGTTCCTGCTGGGCTTTTTCTACAAAAAGAGCCCTGGTGGGATATAACTACAGAATGCAGAGAAAAATCAGACAAGGAACCAATTTAAAGTTTGAGACAATGAAGGTTACTTGCCAGATGCCTGAAAGATTATTAATGTAGCACCAAGCTAGCTTCAGTGGGCAGGGAATTCTAATGGGTTGGTGCCATGGGTCTTGTTCATGGAGGTCACCCTCCATCCCTCAGTCAGTGGGGAGAGACACCAGCACGGATTATCTCTCTTGGCAGGCAGGGTTGTAGGAGACAAAACACTCTTTGCTTTCCCCCAAAATCGACTTTCCTAATATTTATCTGTTTCCCTTCCTTTTCTCTAAGCTGTGTAAAGTTCCCTCCGGTAAACCAATGGAGCTGAGGTCGGGAGGAGCTGATCTCAGCTTTTCTACGGCACATCAGAGACGTTTCATTGTTCTTTCTATGACTTTTCGCTCAGTTTCCCCTTTCTTAAGTACCCCTCAAGACAACATCGCACAATTTCTTTTTATTTCCCTTCCCTCTTGTTCAGGACACAAGGTGGCCCAATTTGCAAGCCTAAATCTTTGCTAACAAAAGAACTCCTCAGAGCTGGAGTTTTTAAAAAGTGTGTTTCTCATTATTTTTCAGGGTTCCCCCCCCCTCTTACCATTGACTGAAAGCCAGTTTAATATATGACAATTCCACCTACACAGCAACTCTGCCAGAAGCAAAAAGGTTTCCTTTGCATACATATAGAGAGAGGGGAGGGAGGGAACAGACACACAAAGAAGGAAGGAAATGCAGACAGTGGTGCTGGATTTAGAAGTTAGCCCAGCAAGTTAACCTTAAGATTTGTTGTTTGAAAAGCTGGAGTGGGTGCAGATCGTATGAGAGCCATATGGTCTTATGCACAAAAGGGATGAGAACTTCCCTAGATCCTCCATAAAGCTGCTTTTATTTTCCTGCTTGGGGGGAGGATCCGCTGCTAGTGCACATGCCTAGAGAACGAGGGTGCCATGCTGAAAGGGGCAGCCGTACAGTGAGGTGAGGTCACTTGTTAGTGGACTGCAGGGCTGACAGAAAGGGTTTTTTGTATCCTTGACAGCCCCCTCCGCCTTGACCCAGGAGCACATGGAGTTGGACAGGCAAGGATTCATGGCCACCGCTGCCAGCCAGGTAGGTGCAAAGTTGGCAGATGCCTGCTCTTCCTTCCTTCCACTCTTCATTGTTGGGTGCAGGCAGGGGGAGGCGGGGTGATACGGTGGTCAGGTTGGGTGACAGTGTGGCCAGGTTCTCCGCAATGGCAGGAGACTTCATGCTGGGGTAGAGTTGCCAGCCTCCAGGTGGGGCCTGGAGACCCCCCGCTCTTACAAGAGATCTCCAGCTGACAGAGATCCGTTCCCCTGGAGAAAATGGCTGCTTCGAAGGGGGGACTCTATGGCATTGTACCGTGCTAAGGCCCCTCCCCTCCTCAAACCCCGCCCTCTCCTGGATCCACCCCCAAAGTCTCCAGGTATTTTCCAACCCAGACTTGTCAGCCCTATGATGGAGGAAATCTGAAAGGGATGTCACATCACTCTAGAATTTGGTGGGAACTCTATAGTTTTACCATAGACATTTTGGCGATTCCTAGAGCGATGTGATATCACTTCCAGTTTTCCTGGGAAGTGACATGATGGCACAGGCAACATGGGTGCCCCTGTATCTCTGCCCTCAGAGCTTCTGAGCTCACTGGGGAAACAGGCCACTGGCTGCACGAGGGTAGCCTCACTAAGGCCGGTGTTGTCGCCTGGGGCTGCCGCTTGCCGCAGTTGATGCATTCCCCAGGCCAGCACTGAGCCTTTTTTTGGCAACCCCCCCTGCTGTCCTACAGAGTTGTCTGGATCTGCCTAATGGATTTCTACAGGGTATTAACATACAGTTGTATCACATTTGTGTGTGTGTGTGTGTGTGTGTGTGGTGTTTAACTAATACACAGGAGACCATGAATACAGCCGGTTTGGTATAGCGGTTAAGTGTGCAGACTCTAATCTAGGAGAACCGGGTTTGATTCCTCACTCCTCCACTTGCAGCTGCTGGATGACCTTGGGCAAGCCATTGTTCTGACAAGAGCTGCCCTTGAAAGGACAGTCCTCGAAAGACCTCTCTCAGCCCCACCTAGCTCACAGGGTGTCTGTTGTAGGGAGGGGAAGGGAGTTTGTAAGCTGCTCTGAGACTCCAACTGAAGGGCGAGATATAAATCCAATCTCCTCCTCTTCTTCATCGTCTTCGTTGTCTTCGTCGTCTTCGTCCTCTTCATCTTCGTCTTCTTCTTGAACAGCACGCAGAAATAAGATTTTTAAAAATCTGTGCAATCACATTTAGATCTTTCTTTTATTCCAGAGTTTTCTGGCATATCAAAGTGCATGCATGCATCAGTAATGAAGAAGAGGGGAAAGATGTGAATAAGATGAAGGAGCTTCTGAAAGTGACAAGTAAATGGTACATGTCCCATTGTCAGCCCACTTGGAGGAGGCAGGGGTCGCCCGTTGCCATGCTCCACCCTCACCACCAATCAGCTGTCTGGAGGAGGGACTTACCAGGAGAAAGAGGAAGGCCCAGGAAACATTGCTAGCATCGCGGCAATGTCTCTTCTGGCGCATACAGGAAGTTATGTCATCATGCTGGTGATATCTGGGTGATGCTCTGGTATTTGAGCAGAAATTCTATGGTTGAAGGATCATGCAGACAAGTGTTCAGGAGGGGGGCCACAAACAGGCAGGGTGGTGAGATGGGGCCCTGGCACTCTTTACCCAGGGCTCCCCAAACCTGGGTGCACTGTGGTTGACCTTAGGCCACTCCTCCAGCCTAATCAGTCATGGGAAAGATTGTGGGGAGGGAGATACCTTGTACTCATAAGTCAAGTTAGTCAAATGATCAGTTTTACAACTGGAATAACCATTTCACTCCACACAGACTATGGTAGATCAAGATCATCTCCTTCAACCTTACAGTATCATTGTGAGGAACTATTCTTTTTTCTTTTCCATTTTATAGATGTGAAACTCAGGTTGAAAGACTTTCCCATTGGACCTGAAGGACATCTTTGACATCTTGCAATGCATCCTGGGAGTGACGATACTTGTGATATGAACAGCTTGGAACATCTCAGTCAGCGTTCTCCAATGAAAGTGAATTCTCATTGACTAGCAAAGGCATGGATGCTTCATTGGGGAGATGTGAAGGCTGAAGTTACATTGCATTTCTAAATGTCACAAGCTACACCAAATGTGCAGCCATTGCTCAGCAAACACACCTACTGACTTGTTGGCATGGAATTAATGCGAGAAATATCTGTCCCAAAATCTGTCATCCTGCCAAGCATGAGTGACCAATAGCAGTTAAAGTGGTTGGAAAGGTCAGCGTGATTTCTCCCTCCAGAGACACAACAGCAACTTCTTTCTTGTGTGAAAAATACCTGAGGAAAATGTTTAGAAAGACTGGCTGGCTAAGATCCTATCCAGGGAAAGAAGCAGGGTGGGTTAAAAAAAAATCAATGATTTTTTAAAAAAATTAAAAATTGGATTTTTAAAATTAAAATCGGATTTTAAAAAAAGATTTAAATTGCATTTTTTAAATAAAAAACTTTTTGAGGAAAAATCTATCTAAAGATAGTTTTCTATTTAAGATACATTATAGTCCAAAGCTTATTCATCATTAAATAAGGATTAGTTTTTAATCATGTAGCATGAGGCCATATATTCATGCAATGTTTAAATTTTTTGGTAAATGAATTCCATTAAGCCATTCACAACGTCATGCTCTTCCAAAGATTTCTGTAAGATTATTGGGCATGTTTTTCTATCTAGAAGATATTGTCACAGATGCTTGGTTTTACAGTTCTCAAAATTGTGAATTTGTGTCTGCAGAGTTCACATGGTCCCTTCTTCACAGCAAAAATGGTATAAAATAAACATACAGAGTTAAGAGACCTCAGTCCTATTGGTCCTCTGCAAATCTATAGACACAGAATCAACCCCTTATCTCTTAAGTGCGAAGTTTCAAGAAGTTCAGTGAATACAATATTGTTTGGGGTGGAATAGGTTTGGATAAGGAGGGGGTGTTAAGAGCTAAGTGCGAAGAGGAAAGGTAGGGTTGCCAAACTTGCCAGCTCCAGGTTGGGAAATACAGGGATTTTGGAGGTGGAGTCTGAGGGGAGCAGGGTTTGTGGCATAAAGCCATAGTCCATCTTCCGAAGTGGCCATTTTCTTCAGGTGAACTGATCTCTGCCACCTGGAGATCAGTTCTAATAACAGGAGATCTCCAGCCACCAACTGGAGGTTGGCAACCCTAAGGAAGGGGCAAACAATAGAAATGAAAGCAAAACTTTTTGAGCAGAATACTCCAGAAATCTTGAGTTCTTAGTGAGTTTAAGCAAACATGGATGTTTAAGCAAATACAAGAATACATCTATATATCTAACAGCCAAGGGTCTCTCTGTGTGCGGATACTTATTTGCACAGAACAAGGGCACCTGGAGGCTAAAGAGGTTTTTCTGCACACTTGGAGTACTCTCCAGGAGGACAGAAAAATGCAAAAAGTTTTAAAAAATACACAGGGGGGGTTAACACCCCATTTTTTAAAAAAAAAACCCTGAGTTGTCTGCACTTGCGCAGTCCAAACTCGTGGTTCTTCATGCCAGACTTGGAGCTTCACTCAGTGGTTGGCCTCCCCATGGCCAGCAAGACAGCCTGGGAGTAATGGGGCAGGGGATGCTGACATAGCCGGGTCCTTCCCAGGCTGCTGGCCTCCCCACCGCCAGTGAGGCAGCTTTTATGCCAATAAAGGTATTGTATTTGTATTTGTATTTGTAACAGTGAGGCAGCCCTGGAGCCGCAGGGCAGAGGCCGCTGCCGCCAGATCCCTCCCAGGCAAGCGACCTCCCCACTGCCAGGAAAATGATGAAGCTGCAGAAAAGGAGGCTCTGTGTGTGTGTATGTGTGTGTGTGTGTGTGTGTGAGAGAGAGAGAGGCAGACTGAGAAGGGATGTCGGGGGAAAGAGGACATTGTCTGAGAAGGGCTGGGGTAAGAGAGGGGTGAGACATACAAGTGAGTGGAGAAAGGGGGTGAGAAAGAATTCCTAGAGAAGGGGGTAGGGAGAAAAGCTAACATAGAAGGGGTGAGAGGGGGAGGTGAGGGAAGACTGATAGATAAGGGGTGGGTGCAGAAAGACAGGAGGGAACTTTGACAGAGAAGGGGGGAGAGGAAAGCAAAGGTGGGGGAAATGCCCCCTCCCCGCAAGATTCTTGTGAGTCTCCCCTTGTATGCTATATAATGTTATTGTTCTATAATGTTATTGTTGAGAGCCAGTTTGGTGTATGGTTAAGAGCACAGACTCTAATCTGGGAGAACCAGGTTTGATTCCCCACTCCTCCACATGCAGCTGCCGGTGTGACCTTGGGTCAGTCACAAGTTCTCTCAGAGCTGTTCTCTCCAGAGCAGTCCTCGAAAGAGCTCTCTCAGCCCCACCTACCTCACAGAGTATCTGTTGTGGGGAAGGGAAGGGAAAGGGATTGTAAACTGCTCTGAGAATCCTTCAGGTAGTGAAGAGTGGGGTATAAATCACTGGTCTTGGCGATTGCCGTAGCAGTTGCTTTCCCCCGGACCTCCGGGAGAAGCCTGCCAGTGACCATGGCTGAGAGGGGGCGCGATCATCTGTGCCACCCCAGGAGCCTGAGTGAAGGGCTCCAAGCCATGGGGTGCTAGAGAGCCCCCCTCCGGCAAGACAAGCCATGAGGGGGGGCTATTCCAAGTGCCGATGGTCTCGCTGTGGAGCGTCCCGTATGGGAACAAGATCAGCACACTGGAGCAAGTGTTTGGTGATCAAGCGATTTCAGACACAAGCGAACAATCGTTGAAAATGTGAGTTTAAGTACAAGCGAGAACAACGAAAAACTGCATGGCCCTCCCGAAAGAAAACGAGGGGGGAGGGGACTCTCCTCCACTAAGAACTGTTTACAAGCAATTTTAAGCCAGAAGGGGGGGGGGCACTACAAAAAGCGAATGGATTAAAATAAAGAGACTGTAAGAGCTTACTGTTTGATATAAGAACTTCCAGAGACTTTGACAAACTTTTAATAAAAGTAAACAACTCTCAAACATGGCGCCGCCTGTGAAGGACCAGAGAGACAAACAAGCGAAAACAATGCTTCTTCCCAGAAGTTCCAGCCCTGCGAGTTCTGTGCCTAGACAGGACTCAACTGTGGAACTCCAAAGGTTGTTGTCGGAAGCACATCACCCCCTACTGGAGAAAATTACAGCAATTGACAATAAACTCGATATACAACAAGCACAAATGGCTGTAAATACACAGAAAATCGCAAAAAAACGGAGCAAGAACTTAAAGAGATTGATGCCAACTCAAAAAGAATGAGTAAAAAACTACAGGCTTTGGGGGGAGGGATCCCAAACCGAAGAGTCTCGAGTATTACAGCTGCAAATGGAAAAGGCAAGCTATGTCTTGAGACTTCAAGGTGTCCAAGAAGAGAAAGGAGAGAATCTGAGACAGATTGTTGGTGATGTATTAGCTCCCTTGGCAGAGATGACATCAAATCAACTTCAAAGCGAAATTGATAAGGTCCATAGATCGTATACAGAATTTATCAGAAAGAATAATCTGCCAGGGGAAGTTACAATAAGATTCTCCTGAAGAAAAGTGAGAGATCAACTATTGAAAGCATCTAATGGAGCGACCTTAAAGATAAAGACAAAGACTTAAGAGTACTGAAAGACATTCCATTTGAGATAAGAAGGAAAAGAAAGAAATACAGAGACTTTGTATAATTTCTACAAAAACACAATGTCTGCTACAGATGGCTAACACCCGAGGGATTAATCTTTAGATATGCAAATAGAAAAGAAAGGATTCACTCTGTTGAAAAGGCTTGCGAGTTTTTGCGTCAACATAGCAGCCCAACAAGAGAAGGTGCGACCGATGCTGCCAAAGAAAGTGATGAAGAAGGAGAGGCTGGATCTTCCGAAGAAGACTCTGACTCTAAATTGGGGGCTGCTGCCCCCAAACAAAGCTATCAATTGAGACACAGAAAGGGGCAAAAATCGATTGTTAATCTACTCTGGAGTATCTAAAACAAGTATATTGTATATCTTTTTATAGTCTTTTTATGAAACTAGAATCGTTGATGAATATCTAAATATTTAAATAGATAGATGATCATTTTCAACAAAGTTAACTTGTGTTTAAGCTTAAAGGTAATTTTGCAAATGTATGTATGATCACCATCTCTTGGGGTTTTCGAGGGTTTTCTTTACTTTCTCCCTTAGATTGTAGTTTTCCTTTCCTAATTTTCTGTTTGTAGTTATTAGAAAAGCAATTAAAAAATCCCCTTTGGGGGGCCAAAAAAAAAAGAGAGTGGGGTATAAATCCAATCTCCTCGTCGTCGTCCTCGTCATCCTTCTTCTTGTTAAATAAAACAATTTAAATGGTTATTGTTAATGATTAATTTTCTCCTTCCAATAAAGTACAGAAGAAAAGTTGTCCAAATATGAATGATTAACAACCTATTAAATTGGAGATAGTTCACCTCACAGTGATTTCATAATTATCTATTTCAAGTGGTAAATAACCAGTGATTAGTTTTCTGATATAACTAAAACTAACCTGAAAAGTTATTATACTAAAACGAAACCTTCATCTGGGTCGCAAATATTAAGGCCAGCAAGATTTAAATAGAGTCTTACTGACTAGTGATTTAAATCAAATCCCACCCTGGATAGAAGATAGCCCCGAGAAAAGGAAGTACAAGGTCTTCTAAGTCGTCCCTTCTTTCTCCAAGTAAAAGCACAGGAGTCCCAAACTAGGAGTGTAAAACCATGCCCCTCAACCTATCTTGCCTTGCCCCTCTAAAGAGATCAGCATCGGAAAGTTCTCCCTTCCTTATTTTATCTTCACAACAATTATGTAAAGTAAATTATGCTGATAGTGAATGAAATTGAGCTCAGCAAGCTGCATGGCGGAGTGAGGATTTGAACCTGCAATTCCCAGATCCTAGACTTACACTCTAACCAGCACATCACATAGGACCTATCCAAATTTCCGTGGTGGGAACAAGCCCTCCTGGGTCCTTGACCTAAGCATGAGCGGTCAAAGAGCAATGTTGTGCTCTTCACACATGTATCTTGCATAACCTGTATCCCGCATGTGCATATTTGTGTCATGGTGCATCCATGGCTAGCCTGATCTCACCAGATCTCAGAAGCTAAGAAGGATCAGCCCTGGCTAGGACTTGGGTGGGAGGCCACCAAGGAAGTCCAGTATTGCTATACAGAAGCAGGCAATGGCCAACCACCTCTAAACATCTCTTGCCTTGAAAACCCTACAAAGTTGCCATATGGCAGCTGTAACTTGACGGCCCTTTCCACCACTACCACATCCAAGGGAGAAATAGCATGCCATACTGATAGCAGATGGGTTGCAATTAAATAATCCAGCCAGCCAAGTGCAGGGTCATTTTCTTCTCTAGCTGGAGGCAAGGAGGCTTCCGATCATCTCCATATCTGAATTTCTCCCTGGGCTTCATTTCCTGCTTTGGTTTCCAGAATGGAATGAACGTATTAAGAACCTCCCATTGGTTCCATTGGAGATGGTGAAGGGGATGCTTTGGCAGTTTTCCCAGGGAATGAGAGTAGAGGTATTACAAGATTATTCCAGTTCTGTGGAGTGCATGTAGGGTTCCATGGACTTTATGGGGTGACTTTCAGTGTGGATTGATGGGTGATATTTTTTTTAAGCAACTGGTGATGGGGGTTTTTACATTTTGCTATTTAATGAGGAACACTGCAAAGCATTTCGGGAAGAGGAAAACAGTTCCAGCCTCCGTACTGGATTTCCCTGTAATGTAACTAGAGACTTAAATACGATTGAGTTAATCTTGGAGGAAAATAGAAAATACTGCAACAATAAAGGGCTGTAACATGGATACAAATGAGAGCTACAGCTCCCTTCTGCATTCTAAATTCTGAGGATAATTCTACGGAGCTTCATTACTGGTACATAATTGTATTATAGAACGCTAAATCACCCCGCTACACTTAACTGGCAATAACATTAAGATAGCACAGATATTCATTTTAATTAAAACATAGCCTCAAACTATTTCCTTGTTTTAAGAGGCAAAACTAAAAAGAGAGAGAGAGATGCACACAATCTAGTAATGGAAGCTTTCATTTGTTCCTGGTGTCGCTGTGGGCACCCGAGAGTCCAAGAACAAAATGAAATTAGTAAATACATTTTGTGTCAGCTGGTTGCCTCCTGCAATCAGATCCCTTCTCTTCTTCTGAGCATCTCGAAAACAATTCCGGCAAACACACCGATGGAGGTTATTGGCCCAGAATGGATCATGTGACATCTATAATGAGATCCGAGTGCAACTGCCATTTTCTACTGCCCTGGACATTAGTAAAAGGATATGGAATCTTCACTTTCATAGTAGTGACCAGGAATGATTTCACATTTCTTTGGTGTTTCAAACTCCCAAATCTCTGTCTTGGTGTCCGTTCTCCCTTGACCAAACCGAGCCCTTGTTCTTTATTTTCATGCTGCTTTCTGCTTCCTGACACATTTACACCCCCCCATGTAATGTGCAGGTTTTTCAATGTTATTTGTGAGTCAATAAATCAGCATTACGGATAGATAATAATATGACATACATTGTCTGTATCAATTGCATATTAAAACTGTGCAATATACCTACGTTCTATCTATTTATTTAAATGCTTTTTCTCCTTCGAGGGACCCAACGGCAGAAAGGAAAGCACAATGTAAATAAACCAAAGAAACAAAACAATAAATGGTGTCAGGCTGGTTGTGATTCAGCAGCTGGCTCATCTGAAAAGAAGAAAGAAACAGAAGGGTTGGTGTTTATACCCCGCTCTTCTCGTCCGGAAAGATTCTCAGAGTGACTTACAATCACCTTCTCTCCCTCTCCCCACAACAGGAACCTTGTGAGGTAGGTGGGGCTGAGAGTTCTGAATAGTGTTGCCAGGTCCCCTTGCCAATCCGGCTGGGGGGGATTGAGGGGCTTTTCAGGGGAGGGCAAGGATGCCCCAAGCCTCACCCCAAGCCCTGCCTCCAAGCTGTGGCCACTCATGGCCACCCCTCTCCCTCCCTGCTAAGAGATTTAAAGGGCTTCAGCTGATTGGTGGGGAGCACCTGGCCCACTGACCAGTTGAAAGGCCCTTTACATCATTTAGCAGGGAGGGAGATGAGTTGTCACTGGCCACAGCTCCCCAAACCCCACCCTCCACAGGCTCTACTCCCCAAATCTCTAGGAATTTCCCAACCTCGAGGCTGGAGACCCTAATTAAAACACTGAGACACCATCCCCTCCTCCAGCAAGCAGCTGTTTGGCTGTGGCTCCTGCTGGGAAGACAGCAGTTGACTTCCATAGCAGAGTAATAGCAGCAAGAAGTGGCCTTGTCCCTACAATAGGGATGCCAGCCTCCAGGTGGGGCCTGGGGATCTTCTGGAATTACAACTGGTCTCCAGGCAACAGAGATCAGTTCCCTGGGAGAAAACGGCTGCTTTGGAAGGTGGACTCAATGGCATTATACCCAGATGAGGTCCTTCCCCTCCCCAAACCCTGACCCTTTGAAGGCTCCACCCCCAAATCTTCAGGAATTTCCCAGTTCAGAGCTGGCAACCCTAACCTACAAAGACCGACATCAGTCTTTCTGGTTGGGATGGTGGAGGGGATTTGTGGCCACGACCTGAAGGAGAAATAACAGCCAGAGTGCTGAGTTGAACTGGAAGACTGGGGAAGAGGTCCCAAAGAAGGGAGTTATATATGCCCTTGTTGGTTTCTTTGGGCATTTTCTCTTGCTGTTTTGGGCCTTTTTGTTGCTATTCCTTTACAGTATTTATACACATTTATATGCCACTTTTACAACATCAGTATACAAATGAAAAAAGGCATCCGTTTTAATGGCAATAGTTCTATCAATTTATGTTAGTACTAACAGTAAATCCCATTGTAAAAGCAATACAACGAGCTCTAGAAAGGTGTGATGTGTAACGAATGCATTGGCTGGAAGCAGGTTAAGTACATATTAGCAGTATGTAATAGAAAGGCACAAATGTGGAAGTAAAGTCTCACATACCTTATGTTACACAATAACTGGTGTTGAAGGTTGCATAAGGTGGGCCAGAATATGCAGTACACAGGGCTCTGTGGAGTAATTTCTACAGCTGGGCAGTCTGCAAACGTAGATCTGCCTGTCACTGTCTGTATTTCTGGTTTGCAGCATACCTTGGGGTTTTGGTCCCATCCTCTATTTCTGCTTGTGTGTGTATCCACTGACTTTTTTGTGATAACTTGGGCTGGTCCCCCCCCCCCACCGCTATGCTGACAGCTGTTTACTTGGTGGGTTTTTTTTTTCCATAGTGGAAAGTGTTGGCTCAGCAAACCTGGCTTGGAGGCTAAAGATGGTGGGCTTTGTCCCCTGAGGGAGTCAATCGTCATCTGGCAGGGAGAGCTAAGACAGTAGCTGTGTTCACTGGAGCGAAGCAACCATCTTCTGAGGAAAGTTTTGGCAGGCGCCACTTCTGTGGGTGGGACTCAGGCAACGCAGCCAATGGATAGGGACAGCTTCTGAGTGACACATCATGGAGCCAACTGATTTAGGGGCGTGTGTAATGTTCAGAAACTGCCACTACTCAAATACACATACATGCACAGACCTTTATTGGCATATGAACTACTCAATTATATATAAGGAGAGATGGCCAGGGGAAAAGAGAACAGCAGTTTTCATCTTGCACTTAGGGAGTCCACAAATTTCCCACGGAAACCTGGATTTTCAAATCGAATCAGAAACATCTTCCACCAGGCCTTCGATTAGTGAGCCGCACCTCATAAACTAAGGCTCTGGCCCCAATATTGGCATCACCATCAACAGCCTGTGCCCCACTGATATGACCCAGACTATGAACTCGGCTGACTGTATGCTTATTATATGGGATGATGCCATTGCCCACCATCGCTACACAACTTGCACTGGCACCTTATGTAATGTTTTTTATCTCTTTATTTATTGTGATTTTATTCAGCTTCCTGTTTTGTTTGTTCAGCTACCTCTGTGTAGACCGCCCTGAGACCGCCTCGGCAGGGAGGCTGGGATATAAATTAATTAAATAAACAAACATATAAATAAATAAATAAATAATCTACCCCCCACATGATTGTGTATGCTGCTAATTTATTGCATTCTGATGGATTTTGTGTCTTGAAGGCCATGTGTCCTGGAATGAACCTTTAACAGAAATCATTCTTCCTATTTCATGGAAGGAGGACTGAGAGGAAGAGAAAGGGAGCCTAAGGAATGTAGCGGAAGTCTGAGAAAATAAGAACATCAGAACATAAGACAAGAAGCCCGTTGCCCTGGAATGTACATTAACAGCCTGTACCAGCAGCTGGAAGAAACCGAAGACATCTACAGAAGACCTGCGAGCCGGCCATGGGAAGAGAAGTAGCTGATGGAAGCCATCATGAACTTTGTTATCATAATGTAGCACTTTCAGGAATTACAAGTGTTTTAATACTGTTTTAAATATTTTACTATATTATCAAATGTTTTTGCAGATTGTATGTAAGCCGCACTGGGCCGGCCTAGGCTGGGAGGGCAGGGTATATGAAAAGTACTCGGAAACGTTGAGTGATTCAGCAAAGAGTACTTTATTAAATCAAGAACAAGACAGGGAACCCCGGCACGCAGGCCGGTATATATGCCCAGAACCCACCACCAAAACACACCCCCTAGTGACCCTATAGGTTATTTACAGTGGCCGAGAGTCTCATAGGCTCTCGGCCGCGGACCTTGCCCTCTGGTTGGTGCGGACTAGGATCCGCTCTGCTATTGTTCTCACAGAATGAAGCTTTGGACTTGTGCGCGACCGCATGGCCCAACGGTCGCGCACGTGGCAATACGGATACATTACACCCCTCCCCCCATAGTCCAGACTACCCGCACACAAAGTCCTGTAGGTACGCTGGGGCCGTCCAAGTCCTGGTGGAGCGGCGGGGTTCTGGGGCGACGGCCTGGGCTGCCCCGTAGTCCTGTGGCGGGGAGACGGTTTGCGGTGTGAGTGGCGGCAACGCCGGGGGCTCG
>NW_015164208.1:756895-757032 GCF_001447785.1 Gekko japonicus
CATTTTGTTCCATTTTCTTT
Organism: Gekko japonicus; assembly: GCF_001447785.1. Taxonomy (NCBI): domain Eukaryota; kingdom Metazoa; phylum Chordata; class Lepidosauria; order Squamata; family Gekkonidae; genus Gekko; species Gekko japonicus. The sequence goes on from NW_015164208.1 coordinate 756,916, forward strand.
CATCATTTCCCCTCCAAGGGGGAAACCAGCTTTTCCTTTAGGTTTTGACCACCAAAGAATATTGTGCTGGGGATTATGGTGACAACTGCATGGACAGAAGTGAAGCGGAGGATAACT
>NW_015164208.1:757372-777656 GCF_001447785.1 Gekko japonicus
CAGGCGGTGGCGGTGACGATCGGTGCTCGGTGCTGCAGGGTCTCCTCCGGGTCTTTTCAAGAAGGGTAGAATCCCATCCTCGTCGCCAGTGAAAAGTACTCGGAAACGTTGAGTGATTCAGCAAAGAGTACTTTATTAAATCAAGAACAAGACAGGGAACCCCGGCACGCAGGCCGGTATATATGCCCAGAACCCACCACCAAAACACACCCCCTAGTGACCCTATAGGTTATTTACAGTGGCCGAGAGTCTCATAGGCTCTCGGCCGCGGACGTTGCCCTCTGGTTGGTGTGGGCTAGGATCCGCTCTGCTATTGTTCTCACGGAACGAAGCTTTGGACTTGTGCGCGACCGCATGGCCCAACGGTCCCGCACGTGGCAATACGGATACATTACAGTATAAATTTGATTTTTTTTTTTAAAGGCAATGTTGGATCAGGCCAATGGCCCATCCAGTCCAACACTCTGCCACACAGTGGCCAAAAAATACCAAGTGCCATCAGGAGGTCCAACAGTGGGGCCAGGACATTAGAAGCCCTCCCACTGTTGCCACCCCCCCCCAAGCACCAAGAATACAGAGCATCACTTGCTCCAGACCGAGAGTTCCTATCTGTACCTTGTGGCTAATAGCCACTGATGGACCTCTGCTCCATATGTTTATCTGATTTCTTTTTGAAGCCGTCCATGCTTGTAGCTGCCACCACCTCCTGTGGCAATGAATTCCATGTGTTAATCACTCTTTGGGAGAAGAAGGACTTCCTTTTATCTGTTCTAACTTGACTGCTTACGAGTTCTTGTATTGTGAGAAAGGGAGAAAAGTTCTTCTTTCTCTACCTGCTCTGTCCCATGCATAATAGATGGATGGGAACAAAGGTACCCCAGAGACCTCAGCTGAAGAATGAAGCCTCCAGAAAGCCCAATGGAATGAGAGCCAGCGTGTTGTGGTGGTTAAAGTGTCAGACTAGGATCTGGGAAATCCAGGCTCTTTCCATGGAAGCTTGCTGGGTGACCTTGGCTAATCGCACATTTGACCCTAACCTACCTCAAAGGATTGTTGTGAGGATAAAACAGAGGAGAAGCAAATGATGTAAGCTGCTTTGGGTCCCCGTTGGGGTGAAAGGTGGAATATAAAGAAAATAACTAAATGTACAACCTCGACAGGGGGTCATAATACTAGGATGTCACTTGCAGTCCCGAACTAGGATTCATTTTCATCTTAGACCCAAACAACATGTGGAAGTGGAAGCCCTATTTCTGCTCCAGATCTGCCTGAAGCAAGCTGGGCTGGGATGTACAGAGTGGCAAAGGGGCGCAGAAGCACATGATGCTGAAACTTCCCTTCCTATTGTTCTTATCCCCCATCACCAAAATCCTTTCTGGCCACAGCCAGTATCTGACTCAGTACGGGAGCCTGGCAGACTGGAAAGCACCTGAGGAAAGAAGCTGTAGAAGGGCAGGTGAGGGCACCTCCGCACATCCCTTCAGGTGCGGGTCACCCGAACCCTCTAAAATAAACGCATGAAGCTGCCTTCAGCCAAGTCCAGTCACTGATCTGTCTAGCTCTTCTGACTGGCAGCAGCTCTCTAGAGTCTTGGGTGGGAAAGGGGGTCTCTCCTAGCACCCGCTTCTTGAGATTCTTTATCAGGGTAGACTGGGAACTGAACCTTAGACCATGCAAATTGTGTGTACCACTGTGTCGCACCCTTGGAAACTTTGCCTGGGGCCCTCTAGGGCCCAGTTTGGTGTAGTGGTTAAGTACGCGGACTCTAATCTGGGAGAACCGGGTTTGATTGCCCACTCCTCCACTAGCACCTGGCTGGATGACCTTGGGCAAGCTGTAGTTCTGATAAGAGCTGTTCTTGAAAAAAGAGCAGTTTCTGTCAAGAGCTCCCTCAGCCCCACCTACCTCACAGGGTGTCTGTTGTGGGGAGGGGGAGGGAAAGGAGTTTGTAAGCCACTCTGAGACACCTCTGGGTAGTGAAGGGCGGGGTATAAATCCAATCTCTTCTTGTTCTCTTGGCAGTTCGATCAATGGCAGAACCGCACACCCCTTGTGCTACAAAAGATCCCGAGAATATCCCATCACCTCTCCAAGGTGGTAGGGGTGTGCATTCAGTATAAACCGAGCTGAATAAATATTATAAAAATACCTTATCGGTATTTTCCGGTTATTCATTAGGCTGAATACAGATCAGAGATCTGTATTCGGTTACTGATATAGCTCAGCCCATCAAAAGCAGATTTTATTTGGGTGACAGCTGCACCACGAGCCAGCCTCAGCTGACCCTCTTTTGCAGCTCTGAGCTGCAAGAGAGGACCAGAAGAGGCGGTGCAAGGTTGAGGACTCCGTGCTACCTTGGCTGGGGCTGGCTGGCTCCTCTTGCCGCTCTGTTTCAACCGAGCTGCAAAGAGGAGCCAACCCAGGATTGGAGGGGTGGTGGGAGGTCCCCACTGCACACCGATCCTGGGGCCAGCTTCTCCTGCCCAGCAGCAAAGCCTCCCAGCCAGGTCTGTGTGAGTGAACTCCTTTCCCCATTTGTACCCCAGAGAGCACTACGGTCTGGGGCCCAACAACGTCTATCTATCCCGGGCCCTAAGGAAGCGAGACTTGCCGTTACCAGGGCCAGGGCATTTTCAGTGGCGGCTCCTTGCTGGTGGAACGAGCTCCCGGATGAGATCAGGGCCCTGCAGGACCTCTCACAGTTCTGGAGGGCCTGCAAGATGGAGCTCTTCCGCCAGGCTTTCACCACAGTTATCATCAAGCCGGAATATCGGACTGGCCTGCTCTGAGCCTCACCGGTGAACACCTGGACCGTGGGACTGTTCTTAAAACCTGAAGACAGAAGGAATGCAGATACAAGCCATTCATCTTAAGGTTACTCTGATGTAGCGAGCACTTTATTGTTAAGATTGTTTTTAAGGGATTTTAATATTTGTATTGTTTTATTTGTATCAGCCTGTAGGCCATCTTCTGTAAGCTGCCCAGAGCCTGTTTACAGGGTGAGCGGGGTATAAATGTAAATATAAATAAATAAATAAAACTCTCAGGCATGTAAAAGGACTGTGGTGAGAATGGAGAATGGAGGCACCTTATTCTGGGGCCCATAGAATTGGACCCACTGGTCCAATCTTTTTTCAAACTTGGGTTTTTTTAAAGGAGAGGCGCCAGAAGCTATGCTGCAAATTTGATGCCTCTATTTCAAAAAAGGGGCCTCCCAGGACTCCAGATACCCTCAGCTCAATTCTCCATTATAGCCTATGGGGATCATTGACTATAATGGTCCCCACAGGGTACAACAGAGCAAAAAGAAATGGCAATCCTGAATATTTCCAAAATCCCAACACCATACTAATATTGGGATTTGGAAATATTGGGAAATGTATACCCTAACCCCCAAAATACCGTTTTTTGTGCACATCCTTAGTGGTCATCGCAAAGCAGAGGTCTCTGCTCGTCCTTTTCCCCTGAGATCCTTTAGCGAAAGATGCCAGAGACTGAAACTGGGACCATGGGCAGACAAAGCACAAGCTGCACCTCTAAGCCACAGTCCTTCTCCTAAGAGAGAGGCAGACAGTGGGAACAGGAGAAATGGGGTCAAAAAGGAGAAGTATGGTCAAAAAGAGGAACAACGGAGACACAGTAGCTTCATCCTGCCTCACCACCATTTAACATGATGTGCAAAGCTGCTTTATCCTGCGTCAGACCGTTGATCTATCAAGCTCACTATCATGTGATTCCAACAGGCAGCAGCTCTCTGGGATCTCAGGTATCCTAAGGTCTCTCACAACACCTGCTAGCTGAGATTTTTTAACTGGAAACACTTGGGGATTGCACGTGAGACCTCTTGCATGCAAAGCCGGTGCTCTGCCAGTGAGGTGTGCAGCTTACTAGTCTCTGTAACTGATGTGTCATCTCTGCCCGAGAATCTGTGGGACGGCTTTAAAATGTATAGCTTTTTAAACCTGTTTAAGAATCACAGCAGAACAAGAGATGATGGGGTTGCATTTTTTAGCCCTTCTGTACAGACGAGGCAGAAGATAAGAAGCGACAACGTTACGATGCCTTGAGGCTTCCAGGCAAAGAGATTTCAAATATTTTTAATTTCTCCCATTTAGCTTAATTTAAATTTAACTTAGAGGTAAATGGGATGAATTAATAGACAGACAATTATACCAGAAATCTATCCATTAATGTCTGGAAAATCTTGTTAATATGGAAGTAATTTCATGGGTGCAAAACAAAAAAATAAAACGAGCTCATTCTTCTTGAGAGAGAAAAAAATAGAACATTCGGATAATAAACTTGAGCTATGATTATTAATTAATGAAACATTTAGGTTTTATTCCACCCGAACCAAGATTTCCGAGAGCATTAAAAATTTTATTTAGTTCTACGGCAAGATAGAAAACGAGATTCATATAAGATGCTGATTCCAAGTCTCCTGAGCATATATTTGCCAATTTAGAACAGCAGCCCTCCCGCCTCTTGTGCTGTTTTGACAACTCTGTTCCTTCAGCCCAGGCCAGTGTTGTAGACTGCTGTACTCCACTCCAGGACTTGGCGTCGAGTCACAGGAACAGGGGGAAAGGAAGTTGTACTCACTGTAGCTCCAGTCAGGGAAAGCACTGGACTTATTGAACTGTACCCCTGCTTGAAACCATGCTGCCTCCTTATTTTGATGATGCCTATTATTAAGAACACAAGCAATCTCACTCAAATAGGGCCAGTAATGCCATTTCCATCTTTCATTGATTTCCAGCCCTAGCTCTAAGGTGAGCTGAGGTGAGGAGCCATCTCACTTATTGCTCTCTCTCTTATGGATGCTCAAGCATCTACCAGTTGAGCTCATGTCCTGCTTACCCACTGTGAGTAAGGGAGTTGGTTGTTCAATGGCAGCGCAGGACATTTGCAAGCATCTCCAGCGTGTTCATCAAGTCCATCTGTCTCATTCCAAAAACAGATCTTTATTTGGTCTCTAAATCCTTGTTTAAATTAAACATGACTTCAAGTGTAGGCATTACTCAGTACTCAGGTCATGGAAGGGCTACACGGCTGTTAATATTACCCAATGTGAAAGAATGAGTAAGGAGGCTGGACAATAATTTGTTACACGATAAAAGCTTCTGTGCTAAAATGCAAGAGAAGTGGAGGATATATTTTTTTTGTTTGAGAGAGAGAAATATGACAATTAATGTTACACCCATTGCTATATGGGGAGGTAATAATGCTTTTAGCAATTTATTTGTCAGGGAAGCCTCACGCCTGTGTCTGTCTGATCGCATTCAGGGCTACCGATCTCTTTGGATCTGTAGCACCTCGCACATGCATGCATTCACACAGCCCTGTGAAAACTGTAGTTTTCAAACACCACTAGGTAGGTGTGTATATGCCCTCAAGCTGCAACTGACTAATGACAACCCCAGCATGGGGCTATCTAGACCAGAGGTGTCAAACTCCAGTCCAGTTACCATTATTGGCATGTAACCCTTGCAAACCCATATACAAAACAACAACAACAAAAACAACAAAAAAACCCAACAACCACAGCATAGAATAATACTTGCAAAATACAGAAACAAGGAATTACCAAGTAAGTATACCCATCAATTAAATAAAGGGCAAATAGAAATGGCACCAAAAAGAAATTTAGCATCAGTTTCTGTTATCTCAAGGTTTGGATTATCAAGAAGAATAAGGATCTTTAGGCAATCAGGACATTCTTCTAATTGAGCCAAAATAAAATTAAGAAATTTCAATCGTAGTGCATGGTAGAAGGGGCACTGCAACAAGACATAAGAAATCATTTTGATATTATAATTTGTCCTTGGACAACATCTGTCAGAAAAGGGCACACCCTGAAAGCAGCAAGATAATAAGGCCGAAGGTAATACATTGAATCTCGCCAAAGAGAGGGCTCTACGGAGTTTGGGGGTGTGAAGTTGGTACAGGTAAGAGGCAGCTTGGCCAACTTTAGGAGATATTCCAAAATACAGGGGTGAACAGGTTTTATTAGCGGCATTATACAGTGAATGTAGCTCAGAACAATGTAGATTGGCTCTTATAATTGAAAAAGCCTCAGATTCGGAAGTAAGGAGTAAGAAATCTAAGGTGATATCCAGGGTTCGAATTTTGGATTTTATATAGGTAATCCAGTTACAGTCATTAGATTCCAGTAGAAGCTGATAGGTGTAAGTAGAAGGGTCTGAATTGAAAAGAAGGCGAAGCCAATACTTAATTGTAATTAGCCGCGCTTTAGTTATCAACATGTTCTGGCCACATTCCAGGCATAAAGCTGCATAGGGGACACACATTGGCACCCCAAATATTTTCTTCAGGAAATAGGACTGAGGATGTTCTATGAGATTTCCAGTTGTATTGATCCAAATAGGCACCCCATATAATAACTGGGCCCCTATTTTAGCATTAAAGGCTTTTAAAGCAGCAGGTATATACTGGTTACCTCTTCCTGAAAAATAAAATTTGGAAATTTGGAAATTGCTGCCGCATTTACTTTGGCCGTATTAATTGCTATTTTGGGGGGTGTCAAACTTGTCTGGTACAAGGGCCAGATCTGACATAAAAGTTACCTTGTTGGGCTCGGCCATGTCTGCCATAAAATGCAATGCCATGTACTGGATATATAAACTTTACAAGTGGCACGAGCAAACCCAATAAATGATATTATTTTATCGTTTTCAAAATACAAACGAAAGCAATTGATTTCCAGGAGTGAAAAGAACTGATTTAGTGCGGAATCCACAAAAGCCCCAATAAATGCATTTAATCATATGCAAGACTAGTTTTTTCCAAGAAATTCCATACCTGCTTTCATTTCATGACAGCTTCAACCACACACACCTCACCATGCGCGCCTGGGTGCCCCCCCCCCCGGAGCAGCCTTCTGCCTTCCCTCTCTCGCACCAGTTGCTCGTGAGCTGGATAAGAGCCCTGGACAGGAAGGTTCTGGCCCCCGGGCCACATGTTTGACACCCCTGATCTAGGGGCAGAGGTAGTTTGCCATTGGAGAGGCAGAGGTGGTTTGCCATTGCCTTCATCTGCAGAGCTTTCCTTGGTGGTACCCCATCCTGGATGGCCCAGGCTAGTTCAATCTCATCAAATCTTGGAAGCTAAGCAGGGTCGGCCTTGGCTAGTATTTGGAAGGGCGACCTCCAAGGAATACCAGGGTCATGACACAGAGGCAGGCTATGGCAAAACCACCTCTGAAACATCTCTTGCCTTAAAAATAAGTCTAGCGTGCCACCTAGTGATACATAATGGAAAAAGAGTTAGAACGCCTTGCTGCCAGACAATCTTAGGATTGCCTGACTATTCTACAAACAATGCCATATGATAATTAATTAATTAATTATTCCCATCCAAGTACTGACCGTGCTTAGCTTCCGACATCTGATGAAATCAGGCTACACCGTGCCGCCCTCCCTCCCACCACCACTACCTGGTGTCATTTAATTACTTGACCCAGTCATCCAGGATCCTGGGGGACAACTTCACAGATGCAGCCACGAGGCAGGAGGCAATGGAATTCCACCACCATCACTACTGTGCAGCCACAAAGCTCTTCAGCATGCTCTTCAAGCCAGGCGAGGAGATCTGATGCTCAGCTCATGAGTGATCATGGCTGTCAACAATTACATGCTTGCCTGCAAGACATGCTTGTTGCAAAGTTCTCTGTACCCTTGGTTAGAGCATTGGGCCAGGGAGATCTGGGACTAACTCCTCCCTCAGTCATGGAGTTTACCAGGGGACCGTGGACCACTCTGTCTCCCTCTATCTAACCTACTTTGCATGCTTTTTGTGAGCATAAAATGGAGGGAAGGAGAGCCATGTACAACATCCCGAGGTCCTCAGTGGAAGGATGGGATAAGACTCTGATAGAAAGATGGACATGTGGAAAGCCAGACAGACAGAAAGAGAGAGGGTGGTGGTGGTAATCAACAGGAAACCAGGATTAAATGAACGAAGTTTGAGTCCAACGGCACCTTTAAGACCAACAAAGTTTTATTCAAGGTGTGAGCTTTTGTGCATGCATTGTTGGTCTTAAAAGTGCCATTGGACTCCAACTTTGTTCCATTCCTTCAGACCAACACGGCAACCCACCTTGATCCAGGATTAAATGAGTACATTTTTTTCTGGAGCCAGAAACTTAGCACAGCCCATGCCAGTGGAATATCTGTGGAAAGGATATTCCATAATCAAGATGCTACCACCGAAAAAACCCTTTCTCACATGGGCACCCACCTATCTTATTTCAATAATAACAGAGCATGGCTTCCAATTATGACTGCAGGTTCATCCTCACCTGGATGGCCCGGGCTAGCCTGATGTCATCAGATCTTAGAAGCTAAGCAGGGTCAGCCCTGGTTAATACATGGATGGCAGGCAAGCAGGGAAGTCCAGGGTCACTACACAGAGGCAGGCAACGGCAAAACACCTGTTTGCCTCTCGCCTTGAAAACACTATGAAGTCGGCTGCAACTTGACAGCACTTTCCACCACCACCAAAAACTTAGCACAGTTAAGGCCAGCTCAATATATGTAGGAAAGGGTTTTCCACAGTCAAGGTGCCACCACAGAAAAAGCCCTGTCTCCCATGGGCACCCACTCATCTTAATTCAGAAAATAGTGGTACATAAAGTATGGCTTTGAATTATACCTGCGGTAATCAGGCAGGTTCACAAAGGAATAGGCAGTCCCTCAAATACGCTGGTCCCAGACCCTGTAGACTTTTAAAGGTCATAACCAGCACTTTGCATTGAGAAGTGAATACTGCCGAGTACAATAGAGCAATAACTTTACAGGCAATAGACCCCACTTCGTGCAGCCAGTACATTGTGCTTGATTTGTTCAGGAAGCTTGCTGGCCAGAAATTTACCTTATGATCTGGAAGGAATTGGTTTGTCTCATTAAAGGGAGTCCATTTTTATGATGCTGAAAACACAGTTGACCGCTCAAGAAGAAAGATGCTTCAGTGTGGTTTTTAAAAATATACATATTAATGAGGAGCCAGTATATGTATGTATGTATGTATGCAGGGCTATTTTGGGGCAGGAACGCACAGGAACAGAGTTCTGGCTGGCTCCCGGGTTGGCCACACCTGGCAGGAACTCATTAGCATAACAGGCCACACCCAACAGCAGAAACTCATTAGGATTGGCTACATTAGGGGTGTGTGGCCTAACATGCAAAGGAGTTCCTGCTACAAAAAAGGCCCTGGGTTTTGACAACAAACAAGGTAAACAGAATAAGAAGCAAAAGGTGGGTGTGGCTGGATGACCAGACTTCTGGTAACATGGGGTGTGTGGTCTAATATGCTAATGAGCTGGGATGTCAGGTGTGTGGCCTAATATGCTAATGAGTTTCTGGTGTTGAGTGTGGCCTATTATGCTAATGAGTTCCGGCTGGGCTTTTTCTACAAAAGGAGCCCTGTTATGTATGCAGGGGTCATTTCCTGCAAGAGCGCACAGGAGCAGAGCTCCGGCAGTAAAGAGCCCAGGGGGCGGACACATGCAAAAAGCCCCACCCTCTGCTCCCAGCAGCCCTCAGTCACAGCCAGAAGCAGCCAGGTAAGCTACAGAGCCCGCCCGCCCCGTCCAAAACAGTCCAGTGGCACCTTTAAGACCAAGTTTTTTTCAAGTACAAGCTCTCCCTCCTCTGCAAGGACAGATCTGCACGTCCCCCCCAATAGCTAGCAATCCAAAACAGTCCAGTTGAGCCTGAGTGGTGGGTGTTACCATCTGACACACTTCTGGTGATGTCAGGGGGTGTGGCATATGCAAATGAGTTAAGCTAATGAGTTATGCTACTGAGTTATGTTAATGAGCTCCTGCACCTCTTTTTCTATGAAATGACCTCTGTCTGTCTGTATGTATGTATGTATGCATGTATGTATGTATGCATGTATGCATGTATGCATGTATGTATGTATGTATATGGCAGAATTAGATTAATAATGCATGGAAAGTTATCAGTGTTCAAAGTTTTGACCAAAATGGTTGAAGGCAAAACAAAAACCCTTAAAGAAGATAATGAGCTGAGATCACACAATAAACTTGGGGGTGGGGGAGATAGTTCAAGCAAAGTTATCTCCTCATTTGAGAATTAACATGGTTTCAACAAAATTCCCCCTCATGGATCACTGCCTTGTCTGAGCTGAGATCACACAATAAACTTGGGGGTGGGGGAGATAGTTCAAGCAAAGTTATCTCCTCATTTGAGAATTAACATGGTTTCAACAAAATTCCCCCTCATGGATCACTGCCTTGTCGTGGCGAGGGGGCTTGAGCGGTTCGATGAAGCTGTGGGCTATCCCGTGAAGGGCCACCCATGAGCCCCTCAGGTCAGAAGGTGTCCAACATGCTACTGAGGAAGAGCAGAGGGCAAGTACAAGTAACCCCAGAAAGAGTGAAGCGGCTGGGCCAAAGCCGAAAGGATGCTCAGTTGTAGATGTGTCTGATGGTGAAAGGAAAAGTCCGATACTGCAAAGAACAATATTGCATAGGAACCTGGAATGTAAGATCTATGAATCAAGGTAAGCTTGACGTGGTCAAAAATTAGATGGCAAGACTGAACATCGATATCTTAGGAATCAGTGAACTAAAGTGGACAGGAATGGGTGAATTTAACTCAGAAGACCATTATATCTACTACTGTGGCCAGGAATCTCATAGAAAAAATGGTGTGGCCTTTATAGTCAACAAGAGAGTGCAGAGGGCAGTACTGGGATACAATCTCAAAAATGACAGAATGATTTCGGTCCGATTCCACGGCAAACCATTTAACATCACAGTAATCCAAGTCTATGCCCCAACCACTGATGCAGAAGAGGCTGAAGTGGACCGGTTCTATGAAGACCTACAACACCTCCTAGAACTAACACCAAAAAATGATGTCCTCATCATCATAGGGGACTGGAATGCTAAAGTAGGAAGTCAAAAGGTAACCGGAATAACAGACAAGTTTGGCCTTGGAAAGCAAAATGAAGCAGGGCAAAGGTTAACAGAGTTTTGTCAAGAGAACACACTGGTCATAGCGAACACTCTTTTCCAACAACCTAAGAGGCGACTCTACACATGGACATCACCAGATGGGCAACACCGAAATCAGATTGACTATATAATTTGCAGTCAAAGATGGAGAAGCTCTATCCAGTCAGTAAAAACAAGACCTGGAGCTGACTGTGGTTCAGATCATGAGCTACTCATTGCAAAATTCAGACTTAAACTGAAGAAAATTGGGAAAACCACGAGGCCATTCAGGTTTGACCTAGATCGCATCCCTGATGAATATACAGTAGAGGTGAAGAATAGATTCAAGGGTCTGGATTTGATAGATAGAGTGCCTGAAGAACTATGGACAGAGGTTCGTGACATCGTACAGGAGGCAGCAATCACCACCATACCAAAGAAAAAGAAATGCAAGAAAGCAAAATGGCTTTCTGATGAGGCTTTACAAATAGCAGAGGAAAGAAGGAAAGCGAAAGGCAAAGGCGAAAAGGAAAGATTTACCCAACTGAACGCAGATTTCCAGAGAACAGCAAGGAGAGATAAGGAGGCCTTCCTGAATGAACAGTGCAAAGTAATAGAAGAAAACAATAGAATGGGAAGGACTAGAGATCTCTTCAAGAAAATTGGAGAAATCAAGGGAGCGTTCCATGCAAAGCTGGCCATGATAAAGGACAAAAACGGTAGGGACCTAACAGAAGCAGAAGAGATTAGGAAAAGATGGCAAGAATACACAGAAGAACTATACAAGAAAGACCTCAATGTCCTTGACAAACACGACGGTATAATCACTGACCTTGAGCCAGACATCCTGGAATGTGAAGTTAAATGGGCCTTAGAAAGCATTACTAACAACAAAGCTAGTGGAGGTGATGGTATTCCAGCTGAGCTATTCAAAGTCTTAGAAGATGATGCTGTTAAAGTGCTGCACTCCATTTGCCAGCAAATTTGGAAAACGCAACAGTGGCCACAGGATTGGAAAAGATCAGTATACATTCCAATCCCAAAGAAGGGCAATGCCAAGGAATGTTCAAACTATCGCACAATTGCACTCATATCACACGCTAGCAAGGTCATGCTCAAGATCCTACAAGCTAGGCTTCAACAGTACGTGGATAGAGAACTACCAGAAGTACAAGCTGGGTTTCGAAGAGGTAGAGGAACGAGAGATCATATTGCCAACATTCGCTGGATTATGGAGAAAGCAAGAGAGTACCAGAAAAATATCTACTTCTGCTTCATTGACTATGCTAAAGCCTTTGACTGTGTGGATCACAACAAACTATGGCAGGTCCTTAAAGAGATGGGAGTACCAGACCACCTCACATGTCTCTTGAGAAACCTGTATAAGGGCCAAGAAGCGACAGTTAGAACCGGATACGGAACAACTGATTGGTTCAGCATAGGAAAAGGAGTACGACAAGGATGTATACTGTCACCTTGCTTATTTAATATATATGCAGAGTACATCATGCGAAATGCTGGCCTGGATGAATCACAAGCGGGAATTAAGATTGCTGGGGAAAAGATCAACAACCTCAGATATGCAGATGATACCACTCTAATGGCTGAAAGTGAAAAGGATCTAAAGAGCCTCTTGCTCAGAGTAAAAGAGGAGAGCGCAAAAGTGGGCTTGAAGCTCAACATCAAAAAAACTAAGATCATGGCATCCGGCCCCATCACTCCTTGGCAAATAGAAGGGGAAGTCGTGGAAGTAGTGACAGACTTCACGTTCCTGGGATCCCAGATCACCGCAGACTGTGACTGCAGCCATGAAATTAAAAGACGCCTGCTCCTTGGGAGGAAAGCGATGGCGAACCTAAACAGCATGATAAAAAGTAGAGACATCACCCTGCCAACAAAAGTCCGCATGGTCAAAGCAATGGTATTCCCAGTAGTCATGTATGGCTGCGAAGTTCAAATACTTTGGCCACCAAATTAGAAGGGAGCACTCACTGGAGAAGACCCTGATTCTGGGTAAGATTGAAGGTCAAAGAAGACGGGGACGGCAAAGGATGAGATGGTTGGACAGTGTCATCGACGCAACGAAGATGAAATTGAGCCAACTTCAGAGGACAGCAGAAGACAGGAGGGCCTGGCGGGACTCGACTGTGCGACTGAACAACAAAAAACAATAAAATTCTGAAGATGAGTGACACAGACATTGCTTTTTTGAATTCTGTTGCATAGGACTGTACCAAATTTCCATCTACAATACTATTCCCAGAAAAAAGGAGCAGGTTTCATGAACCCACACACACCCCACCCTTGGTGACTTCTTCTGCTGTTCAATGCCTGAGGTGTTTTTTTGTGTTTTTTTGCTTGATTGGGAGCTTGGGTGCCTGCCATCTTGTAAAGCACCAAACCAAAGAGTTCCATTCTGAGGTCATCTTCAGCAATTAGGAAAGTTGCAGGCCCTGGTCCTTACTTGGATGGGAGACCACCAAGGATGTTCGGAGCCGCTGTGCAGAGGCAGGCGATGGCAAAACCACTTTGAATGTCTCTTGCCTTGGAAAACCCACCAAGGGTTGCCATAAGTCAGCTGTAAGGAAGAAAACGGCAATAGGCTGTTACAAGCAAGGGATCTATGAGGACCTGTGTGGGGATCACATTTTCCCTTTCCCCCTCTCCCTCTTGCTTCTCCTCTTGGTCTCATCCAGCAGTGCCTGTGACTCCTCCCCTTTTCTTCTCTCCCACCTACCTATCTACTTCTTTCCCTTTCTCCCAATGGCAGGCTCTGCCCTTCCCACTCACTCACCCAATTTCACCTTCATTTAAATAAAAAAAAAAATCTGTTGCCCATTTTGTCTGTCTCTTCTCTAGTGTGGCTCAAGTGGTTAAGATGCTGAACTGCAGGCTGTGGAAGGTCAGTAGTTCAGCAGTTCGAGACCCGAGCTTGCCGCATGACGGAGTGAGCTCCCGTCTCTAGTTCCAGCTCCTGCCCAACCTAGCAGTTCGAAAGCAAGTAGATAAATAGGTACCACTTCGGTGGGAAGGTAACAGCGTTCCGTGCGCCTTGGTGTTTAGTCATGCCGGCCACAGAAACGTCTTCAGACAGCGCTGGCTATTCGGCTTTGAAACGGAGATGAGCACCGCAACCCTAGAGTCGGACTCGACTGGCTTTCGAGCAAGGGAAGCTTTACCTTTACCTCTCTAGTGTTGCCAGCCTCCAGGTGGTGGGTAGAGAGACCTCCTGGGATTACAAATGGTTTTCAGGTGACAGAGGTCAGTTCACCTGGAGAAAAATGGTCCCTTTGGGAGGTGGACTTTATGGCATTCTACCTCCCTGAAGTCTCTCTATTCTTATATCTCGTCCTCCTCAGGCTCCACCCACAGAATCTCCAGTTCTTTCCCAACCCAGAGCTCGCAGCCCTACTTGTCTCTTCCTCTTCACCAGAGCTGCACTAACACCAGCCAAGGTTTCTGAATCCTCAGCAATTGGTAGCATTTTTTCTTAAAGAACCAGACATTGCTTCTGTCATTTTAGATTTTTTTAAAAATACTCCCAAGTTGTTGTTTTTTTTAACATTCCGTATTGTCCTGCAAACCTGGGATGCCAGCCTCCAGGAGGGGCCTGGAGTTCTCCCAGAATGACCACTGCTCTCCTGCCGGAGAACATGGCAGCTTCAGAGGACAGAAGAAAAAGAAAAACAGAAGTCTGAGAGTGACGTCACGTCTTGCTGAGCTCCCTCCCCTCCCCTAGGCTCCACTCTCCCCAGGCGCTGCCCCTAAATCTCTAGGAATTGTCCAAGCCAGAATTGGTCACTTTATGAAATATTAGGGTTGCCAGACCCTCAGTTGGAGTGGGTTTCCCCCCAATTTCAGGGGCTCCAATCCACTGCTGGTCAGCTGGCCAGTGGGGGAAGCCCCACCCTGAACAGTCCCCTCCTTCCGCTGACATGGTTGGAAAGATGACATCACATGGAAGTGACATCATCACACCGGGCACATTGACACATCGACACTCTACCACTTTGGCCAAAACTCTATGGTTACCATAGAGTTTTGGGGCAAAAAGCTAAAGCATCAACGCGCCCGGTGTGATGATGTCACTTCCAGGTGACATCATCTCACTGTGTGCACAAAGAAGACTCCAGAACAGATCAGGGAGGCCCTCGCTAAAAGTGAGGGGAGACCTGGCAACTCTATGAAGTATTCTGTTGTCATCTAGAAAAGATCTCAGTAGAGGTTAAACCAAATGTACTGTTTGGCACTATTAGTTTCCAGAACGAACGTTGTTGAGTGGCTGTGGATCTGTGTGCTTGCCATTTTGCATTTGAAAAGTTAATAATTTTTAAAAAGGGGCGGGGGTGGAGAAACTTTCCCATTCTCAAAGGGTTACCCATACATACATTGAAATATGCATGGTGGGGACCGTTTTCTCAGTGTTATTGGAATAAACAATATGGCCGGATGGGTACAATATTAATCAATATCTAATTTCATAGTTGGGCAACTGTTTTTAATGACTTCGTACTTTTGATACATCGTTGCAAAAAAAAAAAAAAAGCTTCAGATGATTCCCATAGGAACGTGTCAGGAAAAGGGCAGATTCATCTACTTATCATCACGTAGAAGCCAAAAAAGCTCATTAGTCTAATTAAGAGGAGGCTCATTTGGGGTTTCTGATCATTCAGAAGGCAACAGTATTTGTTTCCATCCGGGGCCATAAAGGGAGTTGCCCCCATAGCGCTCAGATGGGGAGCAAAGCCATCCTGCACCGTCATGCGCGGGGCCCTTCGCTTCCTGTGCTTCATGTGACAGCAAGCCATGTTGCCAATGGAGGCCCATTGTTTTGGTGGTTTGAATTAGGGACACTGGGAAACAGCAAATGGCAGCTTCCCCCAGCTCGCCTGAGAATTCATGTTTTTTCTGAGCTTTTGGTACCTTGATCACCAGGCTCTGCAATGCATCACTGACAACCTGACAACACTACACCCACCTCGGTTTGGCCATTCATTGTCACCAGGGCTATTTTGGGGCAGGAACGCACAGGAACGGAGTTCCGGCTGGCTCCTGAGTTGGCCATGCCCAGCAGGAACTCATTAGCATAATAGGCCACACCCAACAGCAGAAACTCATTAGGATTGGCTACATTAGGGGTGTGTGGCCTAACATGCAAAGGAGTTCCTGCTACAAAAAAAGGCCCTGGGTTTTGACAACAAACAAGGTAAACAGAATAACAAGCAAAAGGTGGATGTGGCTGGATAACCACACTTCTGGTAACATGGGGGTGCGGCCTAATGTGCTAATGAGCGGTGCTGTCAGGGGTGTGGCCCAATATGCTAATGAGTTCCTGCTGTTAGGTGTGGCCTATTATGCTAATGAGTTCCTGCTGGGCTTTTTCTACAAAAAGAGCCCTGATTGTCACAGTGGAAATCAGGATGGCCTAGCTTGACTGCTTTATATGTGTGTGATTGTCTGTGGATATGCATATGTTGGAGATCTCACCGTTTTGTTTCCAGAGCCAGTTTGGTGTAGTCGTCAGAAGTGTGGACTCTAATCTGGGAGAACCAGATTTGATTCCCCCACTCATCTACATGCAGCCGCTGGTGTGACCTTGGGTCACGTACAAGTTCTTTCAGAGCTGTTCTCCCAAGGTCAGTTCTCGAAAGAGCTCTCTCAGCCCCACCTACCTCACAGGGTGTCTGTTGTGGGGAGGGGGAGGGAAATGGATTGTAAGCCTCTCTGAGACTCCTTTGGGTAGTGAAAGGTGGGGTATAAATCCAATCTCCTCCTCCTCCTCCTCTTCTTGTGAGACTTTTTTGTGTTTTTATAGCGGGCTGGATTTTAATTTTAGCATTTGGTGATATTAATTTTTATTTTGTAAGCTGCCCGGCCCAAGCAAGCCTGATCTCATCAGATCTCAGAAGCTGAACTGGGTTGGCTCTGGTTAGTACTTGGGTGGGATGCCACAAAGGAAGACCAGGGTGGCTAGGCAGGGGCAGGCAATGGTGTCTCTGAATGTCTTTTGCCTTGAAAACCCCACGGGGTCCCTATAAGTCAGCTGGGCACTTCCCACCACCACCAGTCTGCCTTGGGCAGGTTCCTAGAGAGGCAGCATAAGGGTTTTCTAAGTAAACAAACTAGGACTCCGTCACACCTGCTGATTGCACTGTATAGGACGCTTCTGTTTAGATACCTGAAAAGTAACCCCATGGACAGACTTGGACTGTTTGCAAACAGCTCAACTGTTCATGACTCACAACTAGTGAGCAGAACATGAGACGACAACTGGCAGGTGCTCGACATCCCTAACTGGAATAGCCGTTTTTGTTAAGACTGGAAATGAGGTAATATTTTTACATAAACTTACGGACTGAAGGCATTGTTGCCAAAGACCATCAGTTCAATACATAACACAGGAAACCCCGCTCGCAATTGTAATAATGACCTCTATTTCATTTCTCCTTCCCAAAAATTTATTTAAGCAGTTTCCACACACCTACAAATGATAAAGATTAAAAAACAGACAATCTTAATAAAGCACATCCCCTAATGAAAATCAATATTTCACTAGTTACATTTTGTCCAGGAATAAATTCAGGTTGTCTCTAAATGAGTTTCTAATTTCCTTACCCATCCTTTCCTAAATTGTGTTATATGACTAAGTTTTACCGTTGCCAGCGACTCCTATGCTCTTCTTAGCCAATCCTCCCTAAATAAAACATCAATGTCTCATTTGGATCCTATAGAAATATATGACTGTAATTAAAAAAAAAAATCCATGCTGGAACTTCATTCAGGACAACCTAGTCATTATTCAGTTCACACAATCTATCCCTAAGCAGCCCCTGTATATGTTGGGGTGGCAGGAGGTATTCTAGAACCAGGAGTGTGATTACCTGGCAATTAAGTTTTTATGAAAATCTGTCTCAGATTTGCTTGTCCGTCCCTTCCTCCAAGGAACTCAGGGCCAGCTGAACAGCCATTGTTCTGTAGTGGTTAGGCCAGGGGTGTAAACATAAGGCCCAGGGGCCGGATCAGGCCCATCCAGGGCTTTTATGTGGCCCGCAAGCAGCCAATGCAAGGGAGGAAGTGCTGGGAGGAGTGGGCGGAGCCACTCCATTGTAGCTTCAGCATGGCAGAACAACCTTGTCTGCAGCAGTCAAGCATCGTGGGAGCATCTGGCCAGTGCTGCACTGCTGCCGCTCCAGTCTGCCTAGATGGGTTTTCCTTTGCACCCCCCTCCTAGCCCACAGGGCCTTGAAGTGAGGATACACCAACTCAGAGCTTACCAGCTGCTGTCCTTTATACAGTTTCTATCTCTGGTACCTGGCATGACGTTTTATGGCACACATGGCCCGGACCGGCAAAGTGGCCTTTATGTCAGATCCGGCCCTCATAACAAATGAGTTTGACACCTCTGAGTTAGATTGTCAGATTAGGATGCGGGAGAGGCAAGTTCAAATCCTCACTCTGCTGTAGAAGCTCACTGCGTGACCTTGAGCCAGTCACATTCTCACGACCTAACCTACCTCACAAGGTGGTAGTTAGGATAAAATGAAGGTGAGGAGAATGATGCTGTAAGACCCTTTGGGTCCACACTGGGCAGAAAAGCGCAGTATCAATATCTGAAAGAATGGATGGTGCTGAATGTTATATCGTGGCAAACTGTGAATTTGGCAATGTTCCCTTATTGAACTGTTTGGTTATTTTCCCCTGATCCCTTAGGGCCCAAAAATCTGTGCTGTAGTTTGGTTTCACTTCCTCTTCTGGGTGTCTGCTGCTCTGTTTCAGCTGAGCTCAATCCGATGTTAGGGAAGACCCTACTTTGTTCCAATTAAATTTCAATACTTCTGCCACGGTGTACTTGTGGAATTATTACACTGAAATTCCATGATATTTGGCCCTATAAACTAGGGGTGTCAAACTCATTTGTTATGAGGGCCAGATCTGACATAAATGAGACCTTGTTGGGCCGGGCCATGTGTGTCATAAAATGTAATGCCAGGTAGCGGAGATATAAACTTTACAAAGGACACAAACACAAAGGTGGTTTGTTTGTTTTTTACTTAAAATAAAAACATGCTTAAAACATCAGCACTCTGGCAATATTTTGTTTATTTAACCGTGTCTGATAACTCTTGCTCTGAATCATTGCATCAAAATGTCTGTGCTGTTGCAGTCTTTTTTTTTAATTTTAAAGCAATTTTATTGAAGAAAGAATTTTATAATTTTACCACCACCAAAACCAATTAATAATATAAAAAACAAAACTTCACATCCCACCACTCATTAGCTTACCAGGGCTCTACATCTTCATCTTCCTTCTTCTTACTTCTCTGTGACGGATTCCAAAAAGGGAACACCTAGAGAAGGGCGATGTGCAGACATAGGGTGATGTGGAGAGATGGAATGTTTGGGAGGTTGATGGGCAGAAAACGGACAGGGAGGCAGTTGGAGGCCGGAGAGTGAGTGAGGAGGTTGGGAGCGGTTGGAGGCTAACAGCCATTGGGAACTGACACATTTTGGGAAGAATCCCAGAGAACGGTTTAATTGTTGGAACTTTTGGAACGTGTATCTGATTAAGGTTGTGCTGGAGGAAAATGAGAGATGTCATAGTAAAGCCGTTTTATTCTTATAAACAACGGAGCCCAGTCACTAATTTCCGCCAGTTTTAAGAGCCTTGGAGTGAACCAAGAGAGTTTCATCACGACGAACAAAACCAGGGGGTAAGTGGTCCCCGCTACTACCTGAAGCTAGCAGTGTCCCGTGTAAGAGGGGTGTCCAAAAGGTGGTGGCCTGTAACAGGGTAAAGGAATACAAAAAGGCAAGGCGGCCAGACTGAACTGCTAGCGTAGTGGGAGGAACTCGTGACAGAGATGGCCCCTCCGCAGAAGAATGTCAGGGCAAAGGGAGATGAAGCAACAGCTGGGGAGAGTGCTGAAGAAAATCCCACCCTTGACATTGAAAACATGAGATTGAAGGTAGAACTGGCACGTATAGAGGCAGAAAGAGAGAAAGCCAAAATAGAAGCAGAGAAAGAGTTGCAAATGGCGAGGCTAAAAACAGAGGAAAGAGAAAAAGAGAGAGAAAGACAGTCACAAGCAGAAGAAAGAGAAAAACAGATCCAAATAGCCAAATTACAGGCAGAGTCACAAGCAGAATTATACCAACTAAAGCTGCAGGAAATCCAATTAAGAGCAGAGGTTGGAGGGCCTGGGAGAAATTTTGAAAACTCCAGAATAGAGCAAAAGAGATTTCCAAAGTACCAAAAAGGGGATGATGTAGAGGTTTTCCTATACAGCTTTGAAAGATGCT
>NW_015164208.1:777832-777949 GCF_001447785.1 Gekko japonicus
AAGATTTTCAGGGAAATAAAACGTAAAGCAGGGGAGACATACGCCCAGTTAGGCTGTCGCATTGATAGGGCGTTGGACAGATGGGTTGAGGGAAGTAAAGTAACAACTTTTCCAGAG
>NW_015164208.1:781178-787609 GCF_001447785.1 Gekko japonicus
AACCTTTCACCCTTTTTACAGATGCTTCTAACGTCGGCTTAGGAGCCATGTTGAGCCAAGAGGGAGAGGGTGGAGAGTTAAACCCCATCCTATACATTAGCCGGAAATTACTGGACAGAGAGCAACACCTGGCAGTAATTGAAAAAGAGTGTTTAGCTATAGTATGGGCCATAACAAAGCTAAGGCCATACTTATGGGGGAGGCAATTCACCTTATGTACTGATCACTCACCTCTGAAGTGGCTGAACCAGGTAAAGGGAACAAATAGTAAGTTAATACGGTGGAGTTTACAACTCCAAGATTATAACTTTAACATCAAGAACATCCCAGGGAAGCAGAACACCGTCGCTGACGCGCTGTCCAGGAATACAACTGGATAAAAAGAAAAGGGGAAACTTGGAAGACTATACCCACAGTGGCAACCTAGAAACTCAAAGACTAAGTTAAGGGACTTAGTAATGTATTGGTAATGTGTTGATGAATTGTTTGTTTTATTTATTTGCTTTAGAAAGTTGTTTGTATATAGATACAAGAATGTAACTTAAGGATAAGGAAGCCGCACACAAACCCCATTGCACAGAAAAAGGTTGCACCTTTCCCTGGTGCAATGTTCTTCAGAGGAGGGGCATGTGACGGATTCCAAAAAGGGAACACCTAGAGAAGGGTGATGTGCAGACATAGGGCAGTGTGGAGAGATGGAATGTTTGGGAGGTTGATGGGCAGAAAACAGACAGGGAGGCAGTTGGAGGACGGAGAGTGAGTGAGGAGGTTGTGGGCGGTTGGAGGCTAACAGCCATTGGGAACTGACACATTTTGGGAAGAATCCCAGAGAGCGGTTTAATTGTTGGAACCTTTGGAACGTGTATCTGATTAAGGTTGTGCTGGAGGAAAATGAGAGATGTCATAGTAAAGCTGTTTTATTCTTATAAACAACGGAGTCCAGTCACTAATTTCCGCCAGTTTTAAGAGCCTTGGAGTGAACCAAGAGAGTTTCATCACGAAGAACGAAACCAGTGGATAAATGGTCCCCGCTACTACCCGAAGCTAGCAGTGTCCCGTGTAAGAGTGGTGTCCAAAAGGTGGTGGCCTGTAAGAGCCCGTGACATTCTCCCAAAATTATTACAAAGTATTATTTATAATTTTTCAAGCAGTCTTAGCTCATTATAGTAATTTACATTATATTGACAAATTACTCTTGAACCCAGACATTCACCACAATCCCACCACTTAAGACAAAATTATTCTATATTACCCCAAACCCCAAATTGTTATATTGAGTCCACACTTTCTTAAAAATCTTCATGGTCTTCAGAAGTACAGATCCGAGTCTTTTTAGCTGACATGAGAGGTGAGCGCTCTTTCCTTTTGCCAGTTCTATTTTCTTGAGATTCAGAAGGAGAAGGGTTTAATGCTGTTGCAATCTTGAGTATGCTGTTCAGGTGTGTATCTGTAAGCTGCAAACCTATGATGATGCAGCAGCAGCAGAACTGGAAGCAGTAGCAGAAGACAGCCAGTTCCACTGCGGGCCTGATAGAAGCCCTCTGGGGGCCTGAGGCCACATGTTTGACACCCCTGCTATAAACCATCTGCATGCACTCTGTCTGTGAGAGTGTGTATGTGTGTGAGAGAGAGAGTGCCCTTTATGGCATTCTACCCCACTGAAGTCTCTGTCCTCCCCAGGCTCCATCCCGAGATCTCTGGAGTTTCCCAACCCGGTTCAAGCAACCCTATCCTCCATTCCCTGCCAGGAGCTAGGGGATCCTGGTTGGGTTGCCACCCTCCAGGTGGGGCCTGGGGATCTCCTGCTTTTACAGCTGATCTCCAGCTGACAGAGAGCAGCTCCCCTGGAGAAAACGGCTACTTTGAAGCGTGAATTCTGTGGCATTGTACCATGCTGAGGCCCCTCCCCTCCCCAAACCCCACCCTCTCCTGGATCCACCCCCAAAGTCTCCAGGTATTTTCCCGCCCAGACCTGGCTACCCTGCTTAGATATCCAGATTGGTGGTGATGTTTGTATTCCAGTCCTCCATTTCTCAAATTCATTTCCTTCTTCCTTCCCTCCCTTGCTGTGACCAAACACTGGCAATTTTTAAGGCAACCCAACTCCCCCCCCCCCAGATGTGGTGTTTCTTTGTCTGCCTTTCATATGCAAATGCCTCTTCCTTCCACAACAGCTCTCTACAGTAGGTGCCTCATTTATATGAAGGCAACTTGAGAAAATGGGGAAAAAAGGACTGCAGACAACCTAGTCTAAAACACAGCCTCCCATGTTTCCCCTTTCAAGCACTTCTTAGCATAACAATAAACATTTCCTGTTCACTGAAGTTGAGGTGTGGTTAACATGGGAGCTGCAAGATTTAATCAGAAGATCAGTGAACTAAGGCTTTTCTCTCCGGCAGGAGCTGCTCAACCATTCTTGCTCTCTGAGACAGAACACAATCAACTTCTGCCCTGCTACAGTTGCCAACACCAGCTTGGGAATTTCCAGGAGATTTGGGGGTGGAGCCTGGGGAGGGCGGGGTTTGAGGAGGGGAGGGACCTCAGCAGGGTATAATACCATAGAGTCCATCCACCAAAGCAGCCATTTTCTCCAAGGAAAGTGATCTCTATAGTCTGAAGAGCAGCTGTAATAGCAGGGGGGGGGGTGTCTCCAGGCTTCACCTGGAAGTTGGCAACCCTACTGGGGAAGGTGGGGTTATTGAGGGGGATCAGCAGGATATGATGTCACACAGTCCGCCCTTCAAAACTCATTTTCTCCAAGGGAACTGATCCCTGCAGTCTGGAGTTCAGTTGTCAACACTAAGAGAATTCCAGGAACTACCTGGAGGCTGGCAACTCTATGTTCACTGTCTTCTCCCACCTCTAATAGGGGTGCTTTTGGAATTCTCTGCCCCCAATTTTTGGCCAATGTAGACTTGTCCACTCACTGGCAGAACACACTGAAACAGGCCCAACTGCACACTCAACCCCCCCACCCCCCAATTTTAGTATTGGTGGGATGATGAAATGAAATATTTCTTTGTCTAATACATATTCACATAGGCATTGTGGTGAAACTGGTATGACTGCTCTGTTCACTCAGTCAAACCCATACAAAATGTCGTATTGAATAGCGGAGCAAAATACATATTTAAATATGGTTTTCAATATGGATTTTTTCAGGCAGAATGCCAAAAAAGGCCCAAAATATTTTTTAAAAAAAGAGGAGCAGAAGGCTAAAGGAATCGGATGCCGACAAGCAGATGATCAGAGAAACAAAACAGAGCCCAGGGAATTCCCTTGTCACAAGTGAAGAATAACACTGTAAGGCAGGCCTGGATTTAGACTGCTTACGTTTATTTTGCTATTTATTATATCCTGCTTTTCTCCCCTCCTCCATTTTACTCTCTGTGGAAGTAGGTTAGGTCGAGAAAGAGTGACTGGCCCAAGATCACCTCGCAAGTTTCTGTGGCAGAGTGAAGACTGGAACTTGAGGAGAAGGAGGAGGAGACTGGATTTATACCCCACCCTTCACTACCCAAGGGAGTCTCAGAGCGGCTTACAAACTCCTTTCCCTTCCCCTCCCCACAACAGACACCCTGTGCGGTAGGTGGGACTCAGAGAGCTCTGACAGAAACTGCTCTTTTTCAAGAACAGCTGTGCCAGAACTATGCCTTGCCCAGCGTCATCCAGCAGGTGCAAGTGGAGGAGTGGGGAATCAAACCCGTTTCTCCCAGATTAGAGTCCGCACACTTCACCACTACACCAAACTGGCTCTCAAACTTGAGTCTCCCAGATTCTTGTCTCTAACCACTGCACCATGCTGCCTCTTTTATGGATGACCTTGTTTTACAAGCTGAAGTCTTCATTCTGAACTCAGATTCATTTTGTAGCTATTTGTCATCCTGGTTTTGTTAGGAACCATGGAAAGAGCCTTCCTCTAATGAACAGTTCCAAAGTTGGAAGGAAACCACCGGATCCAACCAACAGTAACAAGATTTCCTTCTGCATAGAGCTGTGTCTACATTATGAGAAGAGTCACTGGAAAAGACAATAATGCTAGGAATAGCTGAAGGCAACAGGGAAAGAAGAATATAAGTTTCGATGTGAGATGGATTGATTCAATCAAGGAAGCCACAGCCTTCAGTTTGCAAGACCTGAAGGAGGAAGCTATAAACTGCAGGTGACTTGACAGTACGTAACACACAGAGCTGAGCCAAATTCTCATGTGTTTTGATCTTTGTGTCAATGTTTATAGGTATATTCTGAAAGGCAGTTTGGTGTAGTGGTTAAGAGCGGTGGACTCTAATTTGGGAGAACCAGGTTTGATTGTCCACTCCTCCACGTGCAGCTGCTGGTGTGACCTTGGGCCAGTGACAAGTTCTCTGAGCACTGTTCTCTCAAGAGCAGTTCTCTCAAGAGCTCTCTCAGCCCCACCTACCTCACAGGGTGTCTGTTGTGGGGAGGGGAAGGGAAAGGAGATTGTAAGCCGCTCTGAGACTCCTTTGGGTAGTGAAGGATGGGGTATAAATCCAATCTCTTCTTCGTTCATGATCAGTGTTTTGTCAAACAGTTAAGCAAATGGCAAGAAACTGATCCCTCCTAGGCAGAACTGTGCCAAAAACTCCCAAAGTTGTTTTTTTTAAAAAAAAACTTTCTCTTGGGAACTGTGCGGACTCTAAGCTATTGGCCCACGAGGCATGGCTTAAAGAAGTTGCCAACATTTGGCAACGAGAATGCTTTGCGACCCTGAACTTGTCTGAGGGATTTCAGAGAAGTTCTCTGTGTCACAGAGCGAAATGATAGGTGAAATAACTCTCTCCTCTCAGTCCATACACATGTTGGAAGGGCTGCAGGTGTTGCTACCTCTTATGTGGTCTGGAACAGGGGTGGCCAAACTGTGGCTCAGGAGCCACAGTCGGCTCTTTCACACATATTGTGCGGCTCCCAGCAGGGCGACTGGGGAAGCGAAGGGGAGGGATGCCTCCCCGATTGGTCTTCCCTTCCTCAGACAGTGTTCCCCTCCCTGGGTAGGCTTGAGGTGTGTGTGTGTGTGGGGGAGGACAGAGAAAGAAAGCAACTTTAACTTTAAATGTGTTCTCAAAGCCACCCCCCCCCCCCAAGCTGGCTTGGAGAAAGCATTTGTCTCTTTAAATCCCTTCTTCAAGCCAGCCGGCATGGGGGCAAGGGAGGTGGTGGTTGGAGGACACATTTAAAGTTGCTATCTTTCCACCTCCCCTCCCTCCCCCATCTATTTGCTTTCTTTCTTTCAATCTTTCTTTGTCTCTCTCTCCCTTCCTACCTCTTTCTATCTTCCTTCCTTCCCCCTCCCTCCCTCCCTCCATTTATTTGCTGTCTTTGTTTCTCTCTCTCTCTCTTTCCACCTCTTTCATTCTTTCTTTCCACCCCCCTCTCTCTTAGATAACATATCATTAGCAAGCAAATATCTTTGGACAAATAAATTTCATTATCAATATCTGTTTTTACCCCTTTTGTTTTTATTTTGGCAGTCTCATTTAATGTTAATAAAAAGCAAATCTGCATATTTCTCAATAAAAATGTGTGTAATATTTGTTCGTGTCTTACAGCTCTCAAACATCTGACGTTTATTCTATGTGGCTCTCACATTGAGCAAGTTTGGCCACCCCTGGTCTGGAGGAACCTTTACATAATGATTCTTCCTAAGGTTCAGGTCACATGGTTCAAGCTCAAGAGAAGCTAAAGGACTGAACAGCTTCTTTGTTCCAAGGGTTTTGGCACTCAGACTGTGGACCAGCTCAGGGACCGCAGACCGGACCAGAGCTTTAAAAGTCAGTCCTTGGGAGCTTTTCCACACTTCCTTCTAATATCTAGCTTTCAGGGGCAGTTCAAAGCGCACCCCAAAATAATTTGACTCCACTTTATGCATCTGTGCTTTAAAAGAAATTAGGTCTAGGGTCTGGCTTGACTGGGTCACTAATTAATTTAATTTGGAATCTTGGGATACCTCTCTGATGATCAGCTTTGAAAATCTTATTCAGCAGCAAAGGCATTAGATGTTCTGTATTATTACAACTTTCTTCAAATTAAAAGGGACTCATGCACAACCACCGGCTGGTTCAGCTCACATCTTGCTCACTGGCTGTAAGCAGGGAGCCGATTCTTCAGGAGCTGTTCCTGTGGGTCCAGAGTAGTTCTGGGGTGTTTGTTTCACATAAGCATATTCAGGGCTTTTTTTTGTAGAAAAAGCCCAGCAGGAACTCATTAGCATAGGCCACACCCAACAGCAGAAACTCATTAGCATATTAGGCTACACCCCTGACAGTACAGCTCATTAGCATATTAAGCCACACTCTATGCCTTCCCTTGGCTTGCCCAAGCACCCCGCAGAGTCGCTGGGGGTGTGTGTCACTCTCTAGGCCTTCCCTCTGTAGCCACACACGCAGAGGTTTTGGCTGTAGTGGGCGTGGTCA
>NW_015164208.1:787676-790860 GCF_001447785.1 Gekko japonicus
TTTCTTGTAGAATGACCATGTTCTTTTGGGACAGCCCCACCACCAATCGTCCACCACTACCTCCCATTTTAAAAGTTGCATAGTTGAAAGGGGAAAAAATTGTTTGAATTGAGACTTTCTACTTAGGTGTCTCTGTCACCACTGTGGTGTTGTTGTTTTTTTAATGAAATTACTCCTGTGATACCATGACACTGTTATTCTACATCTATCATTAGGTGACATTCCTGGTGCTATGGTATAATAGTGCTAGTTACAAGCATTACAGATGCGTACTTCCTCGATGCCAATAAACAGGGGGAGAAGCAGTAATAGGCCAGTGATTAAAGTATTTTTGCAGATTAATTGATCCCACTTATACCATTTGTTTGCCACTGCCTCCAATTTTACAGGGCACACAGATGAAAGAAAAGGGATCCACGTGAATTGATCAAGATGGGTAGCCATGTTAGACCATCTGTAGCAGTAGAGAAGAGGAAGAGTCCAGTAGCACCTTAAAGACTAACAAAATATGTGGCAGGGAATATGAAGAAGAGAGCAGTAACTCATGAAAGTTCCTACCCTGCCACATATTTTTTTTTAATAAAGATTTTATTGACTCCCCTAAAAAGGGGAGGTATTTCGCTTAAAAGAAAAAATGGGAAGGGTAGACAGTGGGAGAAAGAGAAAGCTGAGTGATATATAAACTGGTAAATTAAACTGTTAGTAATGTCCAATTAATCTTCTTGGGCTTCTTCTGTGTGTTGTCAAACTTCTTTTCTTAGTCCGGTCACGTGTAATTCTCTGTTAATATGTTAGTAATGTTCCTTTGAATTTCTGTTAATAAAAAAAAATCTCTTCTGGGCACATTCAGAACCGCTTCTTTGCGTGCTGGGTACTTTTACTATCGCTGATGTGGAGGAGCTTCCTCTGTTGTCTTCTCCTTCCGGCTTGTTAGATCCTCCTTCGGGTTGCTGTTAACACTCTCAGTTCATGCACTACAAATCCTCTTCCTTACATGCCATTTCAGGAGGTCCCCGGCTTTGAGAATGGTATTAATTTCATTTCGCTTTTATTTCCGCTCCCAAACTCTCTATTGGGTCCTCCTCGAAACTGTTGACGTATATAAGCGCTTGCCAGGCACTCCTCGCTGTCACAGTTCAAACTTTTCCGTTTTACAAAACTCCCGTCGGATTCACAGCCATAAACAGTCCAAACATTAAACAGCCGGCTCTCACGCACAAACAAATGCCCAGACGGAAGTCCCTCCCTTCTTCTCCGCTCGCTTTTGCCCAGCTCCGACATCTTTTCTTTTTTGTTCACTTTTAGAAAGTTCTTAAAATGTGCTCCAGAGAGACAAAACTTTTTCTCGCTTTGTTTCAAATACATCAAAGGAAAACATCACTGTCCGCTCAATCCATTCCCCCCCTCCTTTTCTTTTTCGCTTATGCAGTTAGAGGGTTAACCTCCTCGCCTTTTTCGCTGGGTGGGGGGGAAGCGGTTTTAGATCTTTTTCTTTGCATTTTGACAACTCACAGTTAGGCCGATCTTTTCTTTTTCAACTTTTTCGGATGATCGCTTTATCACTCGGTGACGTCTGGTGGCTCCGCTAAACCCCGTAAAACGGGATCGCTCACGCAGCAAGGTCCAAAGGGGCAGGGCATGGCGGGCGCCTCGTCTCCAACCTCTCGGCTGAGAGCGAGACTCCCCCCTCGAGCGCCCTAAAGCGCCCCGGATCCGAGCTCCTCACATCCTGAGGGGCTCGTTCGGGTCTCCGCTCACGCGGATTCCCTCCTCCACCGCGGGCGGGCGAGGCGCCCTCTGGAGCAACCCGAGGATGCGTCCGCCATTCGCGGGAGCCAGACCGGAAGCCCACCCTGCCACATATTTTGTTAGTCTTTAAGGTGTTCCAGGACTCTTGCTGCTTTCTAGTTAAGAATTGAGACTTTCTATTTAGGTGTCTCCATGTGCTTTTAGTGTCCCCTGCCCCATTTCATTTGCCAGGACACCAATATCTTCACAGTTAGACACAATTTTTCAGCACCTGAGCTCAGAGGTTTACCAACCCCTGGTTGAGAACTATACAGTAATGAAATTGGGGGAAGCTCCCATTGGAGGAAAGTTCCCATGGGGGATTTTTCTTTCTCACGCCATACTCCCTCCAACACACAACAATCGCCAAGGTTCCTTTTCTTTGAACCAAAGCTGTGACTGATATTTCTAGCTATCATCCTGTAGCTGGCACTTCATGAGGTTCAGTTGTATTGAGGGATCAGGAGACTTTGCTGCTTATTCAGTATATGAAAGGGGGGGAAGTAATAGTTTCAAGAGAATATTTTTAGAGCAGAGATTCAAAGCAGCTGCCAGCCTGACACAATAGACAGCTAATGACTTCGCCAGGACCTCGTTGTCTTTCATTAATGCACCACCTATTAGCTTGCCCTTTTGTTCTGTTCAGGGAGGGAGCAGACTGTAATGACTTCAACACCGCTGTTGTGGTCCAAAGCATTGTGTGCTGACCAATCAAGAAAGGGCTGAATGTGTCATTTGTTTGCCAAGGAGGTTGCAGCACAATAGAGCGTGATGCAATTAGGACCTTTATATAGGTAGGTGCTGGTTCAATCAAAGGAACATTGCAAATATGTCAGCAAAATCAATGCTGTGCTCAGGACAAGCCACTAGGGGGCAGAGCTAGGAATCATCCTTTACCTAAAACCCAACAGGAGATAAAAGATGGAAGGAAGATATTAGCATATTCTGATACATTGGGCTGGATGGACTTGAACATGCACAAAGTGCTTTTCCTTTCTGGAGAAAACATATACCTCTATTTCTTAATGGCACGGAAGAGTGGTTCTGAACATGCACAAAGTGCTTTTACTTATCTCTTTATTGATTTGTATTTTTCCAAAGGTGTCAGTTTGCTTTTGTAGACTCATTTGTAATGTGTATACATATTATGTATTTGTATACACAATGCATACAGCATTGTATAGGTGCAATGTACACCACTGATATCTATCTATAGTATAGAAACAATGAAAATCCAGTGTGGTACACATAATGGTGGGAAACCTGTACCTTTTATAAGAAAAATAAAGAATATTGGGTTCACTTTGCCCCAGGGAGAAGCCAAATCTTCGCTGTCTGGGATTAGGGTTGCCAAGTCCATCTTCCACCCCCAGCGGGGGACTTTGGGGGCATTCCT
>NW_015164208.1:790907-791799 GCF_001447785.1 Gekko japonicus
CCTGGAAGGGGGGGGCCTTCCCCAACGTGATGATGTCATGTGGGGAACTTCGGCCGCCCCCCCCCCCGGCCGTGCGCCGGATCTCCAGAAACAGCAGTTCCCTGCACTTAAAGTAGTCGGCAGCCGGCGTTTCCCCTTTAAGAGAAGCTGCGTTTCCCTTTTAAGAATGAAGCTGGCTTTTCCCTGCAAGCTTGCGGAGTTCGCGCTTGGGATGAAACATGGGTTGCACACGCTTAAAGGGAGAGAGATGGGTGGCTGTGGGTGTTGGGGGTGGGGCTTCCCCCACCCCTTATCCTCCCCTCTCCCTCCACACACCGCACCATGGTCCTCCTCACCCCCGTGGGGTCCCTCCATCCAAAAATATTCCCAGCATTTTGTCTGTCGAAGCCACATATGCTAAGGGTGTTGGTGGTAGAACCCTCCAAAAAAACGGGGGACCCCTGGCAAACCAGGGGGGTTGGCAACCCTATCAGGGATGCTAACAAATTTTGCAATGCTCTGTTTAGACCTGACATTCCCCAGGTTGTTTTTGCTTCTCCCTTGCGCAGATCAAATTCACCAACCCTTATATCGGCTCCATTTTCTGTCATCATTTCCCCCCGTTAAATTCACTTGGTCTTTAAGATTATTTTGTCATCAATGGCATATAAATGGCATATAATGTCAAAATGGCATCAAATGGCATAATAAAGAAACAGATGCATCAAGACGAGCAGCGGCAAAAACTGGCCAAACATAAAGGCTCGCAATGACATCACTTGGAAACCAGCAAAGGGGGGGGGATCCGTGGCTCAGTGCAAGAGCCGGTGCTTGGCAGGCGGAAAGTCCTGGGTTGGATTCCCGGCATCTCCAGTTAATGATCAGATCACAGGTGATGTGAAAGACCCCTGGC
>NW_015164209.1:0-31628 GCF_001447785.1 Gekko japonicus
TATGATCTTATCACACACATACATACAAGAGCCCATAAACAAGATTTTTAAAAAAACCCCACAGGATCAAAACATGGCCAAATCTGTCAAAGCAGTTTACTCTCCACCAAAGGCTCTCTGAAATATAACTATCATACACTTATGCAGAAGCCCTGGGGTCACTCCTTCCTGCCTCCTTGTCAGTTTCAATGCTAGAGTTGTAAAATCACCTTGTAACATCACAGGATATCAATACAGGAATCTGCCTTATAATGAATCAGACCACTACTCTGACAAGGTCAGTATTATGAACTTTGGGTAGCAGTGGCTCTCCAGAGTCTTACCTTTTATATTACCTACTGCCTTATCCTTTTAACCAGAGATGATAACTTAAACTTGGAACTCAGTGCCTGACAAGCAAATGCTCTACTAGTAGCATGTTACCTACACTGGAAACACCTGAGTTTTATTTTTAATAAGACTGGGATCATTTGTAAGATATGGGGATAGCTGCCTAGTGAAGTTGCTGAGAAGGATTTAAAACTGGATAAACTAAATAAATTAAAGGCAACAGTGATGATAGAACAAGTAGATGCCATTTTAAACACACTGAACAGAGACTCTGAAAATTAAAACAAAAACAAAATCCTCAGAACTGTCAGACTACAAGTCAGGTCCAACAGATAGTAATGCCATATCTTTCCTCATCCCTGTCTTATCTGTCTTTCCTTCTGTTACCTATTGGTAAATTTCTGTAACAAGAAAAAAGCACTTTAACTGGGAAGGTCATATACTGCAATCCTAAACAAAGCTGCACCTTTCTATGCCAAAGTTTGAGTACAGCGGCACCTTTAAGACCAACAAAGTTTTATTCAAGGTATGAGCTTTCGTGTGCATGCACACTTCCTCAGATACATTTAAATGGAAGTTACCAGTCCATACATATAGGTAGACAGTGAATAGCAAATTAGCATACAACATAATGAAGATGTTTTAACAAATGCAAAGACCAAACAGGAATAACAATCTAAGTTCATATGGTCACCATTTGTTTGGAGCAAATAAATATGTCAAAATAGGAGACTGATGTGTAAATTATCCTTCTTAATTGTGGAATGTTAAAAGTAAATAACTGAGATCCTGTGGTTATGCTCCATTCGTTTCCCCTCAAGCACAGAGGTAACTAACAGCATACTTTTCTTTGAGGTGGGGTGAATGGTTGTGCAGTGTTATGTCTCCTCTGTCACCATATCAGAGAAATACATTCTAATATTCATTGCATTACATTACAATCACTATTCCAATCTACTATTCCAAATAAGAAATACAGTAAAATAAAGAGGATGCATAGCGCTTCTTGCCCACCTGGATCTTTCTACGCCAAGCTATTCAACAGTCTTACAAGGGTGTGCTTAGAATTCCACAGTGTGTGGCTGATGTTTTAGCAACAAAACCCCATTTATTCTATAGAAATAATGGGCTTTGGGGGCATTTAAGAGAAACATTGGGGGTGCATATAGTTGTCTGGGCTCAGCCAACCCCCACAAACACACACACACACAAAATTGCCTTGATGACAGGGCTTCTTCCAGCCAACTGCTCCACCGCTGGAAGCAAGCCAGACCCATAAGACGCAGCTGCGGAGGAAAGGAATGCCACCGGAGGCATTGTCACAAAAGATAGAACACCCAGAGGCTCAGCAGCCAGCACAGCAGCTGAGAGAGGAGTCCCTGCAGCCTCACCCAAGCAGGACAGGCCCACAAGAGAACAGGGAGGCAGTCCCAGAGGCTCCACAACTGGGGGGAGAGTAGGACAGCTCCGAGAGGCAGTCCAGCAGCCCTGTTCCCACAGCCAAACTATGAAGAAGGCTGTGAGGTAAGGACAGCAATGGAGGGCAGGATGTACCCTCTGGATGGCAGAGCAAAGGGAGAAGTAGCAGCCCCCAGCACCTTAAGTCAGGTGGGCTGAAGCCATGTGCCTTTGAAGAGGACTCTACAGGTGCTGGTAAGGGGATGAGAATCCCAGCCAGGACCTCTTTGGCTTGGGGTCCTGCCAGTCACCAGGGTCTGGCCTCAGGGCCTCATGGGTTGGAGGAGTTCAGGGATGTCTCACCTACAGGAAACCCTTTTAGAAGCAGGTTGGGAGGCTGCTGGGGAGGAAGAGCCAGATCTCCTCCAAGGTGTGAGAGGGGAGGTACATGGCTGGAGAAGGGGAGGGACCAGGGTACCACGAAAAAACCCTCCTCTCTTTAATCTGATGCTTGCCCAAGGTCATAGGGCTGAGAAAGGGCACTGGAGGACATTACAGCCCCCAACTCCATCCCAGGTGAGGGGGAGTCTGACAGCAGTATCTTCTACGACATGGAACAAAGACTTGGGAGCCTCTTTTGCAGACTCTGCCTTTCCACACTGAAATCAACAGCAGGATTTTTCCCCCTGCTTTTTCTTTTTCTTATTGGTGAAGGGATGGAGAGTTAATGTAAGCATCTGACAAATGTCTTAACTAGTCTCTGTAAAAGGGCACATGGATCAGTGCTATTTGCCATTCTGATACTGGCCACAGATTCCCGAGTACAGGTTCTCCACCTTCAGATTACAGTGAACACATGTACATACTGCATGCACATGTGTACATCTATTTGTAAGAAAGCTAACACACATTCACTTTACAAATGAAACCTGGATAAATTCAGGGTTTATATTATACATTCACATGTACATGTGTTGAATGTAACATGGGAATTACTCAATGCATTTACAAAGAAAAATCATATGTACATAGATTATGCATTCACTGTAACTTGTTAACAGGGCTTTGCACTCAGTTCCTCAAATCAGGTTGGCATACCAGCAAGATTTCTGTTAGAGAGACAGAGGAAAAAGCAAATCAGGATCTGCTGAGGCAAACTAGGACTCACTTATTGTTTATAGGTAGAGTTGCCAACTCTGGGTTAGTAAACTCCTGGAGATTCAGGGGAGGGAGGTTTGGGGAGGGGAGGAACCTCAGTGGGGTATAATGCCATAAAGTCTACCCTCAAAGCATGTCATTTTTCCCCCCTGGGGAAACTGGAGATCAGTTGTAATTATGGGAAAAGTCCAAGCTTCACCTGGAGGCTGGCGACCACGTCTCTAGGTTAAAGTCCTGGATTCAGAAAATAATCAGGGTTAAAATAAACCACGGTTTCGCATTTTAATGGGTTATTTCTAAGTGTAGTTGAAATAGTCATACTTTTAGAAATCCCAGGAGGGAATGGTAAATGGATAGTAGAAATTAAAATAATAGAAATGCTTCTGGAATTCACTGCTAGTGAAATCCATTCTGGTACAGGGTTTTGAATTATCTGCATTTTTTCAGGTGTGCCAGTTTTCCCTTTTTCATATTGCCATGGGGGGGATTAAGCTGCTATACTCCTACAGAAAAGTAATGAAAATAAATGTTGTCATTAAAAAAAAACAATCTGTATGTAATATTAATAAATCTTTTTCTGTGTTTCCAGAAAAGGAAAAACTCAAAGGAGTCATAGTTTGTTTCTTTAGAAGAAGCAACACTTTTCAAAAACGCATTCTACAGGGCTGTTGCAGGAAAGTAGCAAAAGTAGAGGAATAATTTCAAGGAATAGGATTTTTGAGGGTTTTAGATTCTTTTTATTTTTACTCAAATTGTACATTTTTGCAGAAAGGTAATATTTTGGAAACTCAAAGGAATAAAGCCTTTTTGGGGGAGGGTCTTCAGAACATTAAAGTACTGCTGAAAGAGGAACACAAAAACAATACAACAGAAATTAATGGTGTTCCCCCCCCCTTTCTTTCAGAAAGATGGGGATTGTTTCCTCCCTATGGCAAAAAATAATAATAATAATTCTACTATGGAGCATTCCAGAATCCCTCCCTCTTCCCAGAACACTACCAAAGTAACACCAAAGTACAGCATAGTTGTGCAACAATGACAAGCTATGAAATAATAGCAAAGCAAAAACTGTCTGATGACTACATCTGTTGACATTGCTCATGCTGAAAACTGCACTGAATCTAGGGTTACAACAAGCGGGAAAGTTTTCAAAGTTTGAAGCAAGGAGGAATAGAGCCACAGTTTATGGGAATATCTTTTCCCCAAGAGTTTATTCCTTTCTTCATTATAAAATGCAAGAACCTTATCTGATTTTTAACCTTTTGTCTAGCTTGTGCATTACAAAGGGAAGGGTACTTATATCACATTGTATATGGGAGCAAGAGAGCTGAAGCATATCTCGATTTTCTGACAGGAGCTTAAATATGAATTTATTTCCAAAGCAATGTGACACACAACTCCCATTAATCCTTCCTGGATGGGGAGTTAATGTAGGAACTTCATCAGAAAGCACAATGTATTGTTGAAGGTCAACAAGATCTAATGTCTGACTAGTACTGAGAAACAAGTGAAGGCATCATTTGTAAGCTGTCATGACTGTATGACAGCAAATATGTCAAATGAGAGTAATAGATAAAAGGCTGAGAAAAGAGGAAAGATAACTTCAGAAAAGTAGGATATGAACAGCATTTTCATAGACTACCATTAGTTAGGTACATCTCCTTTACCTAGAATTCCCATTTGCCCACTTATGGTGGGAGATCTCCACCCAGTTGCAGCCCTTGCCTGCCAATGCTCAGTCAATCAGCAGAAGGAAACTGGAACCAAAGGGAGAAGTGTGTGATCATCCTGAGGAGAAAAATTAAATAAGAAAAATAAGGCCTCATATACTTACAGGAAATTTTAACCACAGATTTCCCAACAATTCCTAGAGCTACCTAGAAGTGACAAGGGTAGCTCTAGAAATCACCACGAACTCTATGGTCAGAACTTTCAGCAAGTAGCTGAGGACTTTTTTTTTCTTTTTAATTTTTTCTGCTGGGATGCGCCCCCCCCCCACTCCTGCCATTTTTATGGTAAAGATAACAAAATACTGCTAGAGGTGTATTGGCATCAGCTCAATGAATTCAGGTGATATAATTTTGCTCAATGATTATTTCCAGAAAACTGACAAAATTAGTTTCATTCATATGAAAGCTCCCTTCATCCCACAATTCACATCAAAATTACAATAATTGGGTCTGCACTGCTTACAGGCTAAAATGCCTTTCTACAGGTTAACAGCTAGCAATGGGAAAGCTACAAGAGAAGAAGTCAGCTTCACAGGCACAGAACAATTCAGTGCCATAGATATGCAAATGGCTCAGGCAGAAGGAAGACGAATGTTTACCAACTAACATCTTCACCAGAGAGTCACACCTAGAAGACAGAAATTTGAGAACCCAGACTATATCTCTTCCTTTTGAAAAGGAAGGGATAGAATGGCCCAGAAGAGTAGAGCCAGAGGAGAGATTATAAAATCTCTGGACACAAAACCTGTGACGTCAAGACCAATAATCCTATTTTGTTTTGCAACAAACTGCAGTAATTGGCATACCCAATGTATGCAGCTAAACGGTAAAAAATGTATGGTTTAGTTGCATTTTACTTAATGAAACATGGAATCACCAACTTGTAAATGTTTGTGTTTCATAATTTAATTTCTGATTTATCATGAACAAAATAACCCATTATCAACTGAAATTCGGATTATGGATTTCTAAAGTTGAGATTGGATGAATCTTGCTGCCATTAAAAAAAATTAATTGGATGATGCCTCTATCCTGGATCCATTTCAGTCCAGCTTCCACCCAGGTCACAGGATAGAGACTGTACTGGTCACCCTCACAGACAACCTACGGAGACATCTGGACTGAGGCGGGTCAGCACTGCTGCTGTTGCTTGATCTAACAGCAGCATTTGACATTGTCGACTATGATTTGTTGACGCATCAACACGCTGACATGAAGATATAAGGAACTGCCTTGTAGTGGCTGTCCTCCTTTGTCCGTGGCCAGGGACAGAGGGTAGCACTTGGGGATATGGTCTTGCCACTGGGTACTCTATCCTCTCCCAGAGGTAGAACTAAACTGCTCTGCCAGGCTGAGCGGCTGTTTTTCTCCCTTCATGGCCAGGGCAACTTTCTGCTCCTCACACCACATTTGATCACACTCCATGCATGAGGGGACAGACAAAGGAAATGTTAAGAGTATAGTGACAAGATGTGTTTGTGCCCATATCTCAAACCTCTAATACCTGAATGCCCCAAATACTTGCAAACTCTTTTTTTTTCAATTTATGGATGTAGACATGTAACTTTTAAATCACATTATAGTCTTGTTATAGAATCTATGGCTGCGGTCACACACACTACATAACCCACTATCAATCCACTTTCAATACACTTTCTAATTGGATTTTGTCATTTTTGTCACTCATTTGTCCCTATTGCTTTGGGTTCCCCCCCCCCCTGCTTTTCCACATGTCTTTTGCTCCCTCTGGGACTACTAGAGAGAGCAAAATACATTGGAGGAAAATAACTCTGAAGCAATAGGGACAAAAAGTGACAAAAATGACAGTGCAGAAGAGGCCAGTTGGAAAGTGCACTGAAAGTGGGTTGAAAGTGGATTATTTAATCTGTGTGACCGCAGCCTATTACTCAAATGGGGAAACTGTCACACACAAAAAAAATAACATTCAAGTTATGCAAATTAAATAAACCAATCAAAGTGCATGAAATGACAAAACAAAGAACATTCCAAACTATACTTCTGGGAAATTATTTTGCAGACTTGAAAAGATTAACATGAATAAATAAGGTATATAGGGGAAGGTAGAGACAAATGAGATTCACCAATTTGTACAAGAAATAAAAGTAGGAGTTCTGGTGTTTAGACATTCTCTCTGGTGTTTAGACATTCCCACCCCCCAGAATAAATCACATAAACCAAAGTATTATTCAGATTAATCCATCAATTTCTTCACTATGTGGCCAGATCACAATTGTGATCCCATGCATATGACTGCACAATTTTGCAACTGCTTCATAATCACATCAACAATTAACTTGCTGCTGTTCATGTTTAGTTCCAAATGACATTTATTTGCATAAATTGCCATATACACAGTCCTGCTTGTTCATACATTGCTCATACATTGTGCATGCAATGTAAAATATCACGACGGCATCACTTTCCCCTGATTTAGCACAATCCTAAACAGAGTTACACCCTCCTGAACACACTGATTTCGATAGATTTAGAAAGGTGTAACTCCAATTAGGATTGCCCCGCAGTGCCTTCTGAAATGAAGTCAGCCACTGATCAAGCAGAGCAGCTAAGCAGTACAGTGAACAACTTCTCCTCATTTAAAGAATTTAAACATACATGATGATGCTTAATGATTTGGTTTCTTTAGCACAGAACATGGAAATTTGTTAAAGCTTCTGTGACAGTCATGATTCTGAGTTCTTAGAGTTTTAATCTGGATTTGTTGAATTATATACGGATTTGCCAGTTTCATAATCTTCAAGCAAGAGGATTAATCTGTTAATACCCTACCATAAAATGTACCACACACCTAAATATAAAATCCAACCATGGCTTTATATGGAGACACTTAATCAAAATAGAGATTTAATAAGACTGAGAGAAGCTGAGTTATTCCATGCAAAATATTTACTGAATAAATACAGTCTAAATACCCATGACATTGGGAACTACTAGGGCTAAGGCTAAAACAACTATGGCAGCAATAATTTAAGCAAAATGCTTTTGAAAAGCTGTAGAAAAGAGCAAGAGTCCAGTAGCACCTTAAAGACTAACAAAATTTGGGCAGGGTATGAGCTTTCATGAGTCACTACTCACTTCTTCAGATATAGCTGGAATGTGAGTTTATCTGTCCTATATAGTGGAAGGTGGAGTGATTTCAGATGTCCAAAGTGGTTTATTGCACTGAGCCCTTGGCCATTACAAAATACAGAATATAACAGAGCAATCATAAGAGTTAAAAAGCACCGTTAATATCCGGGTTAAAATTAACTACTAGTCAGTAATAAAAGGAAGATAAAATGGGTTTAATCATCATCAGGTAGCCTGCCCCTTAGATCTAATCTTAGATGCTGCTAAAGCAAACAGGGAAACTCTATAGGATAGAAAAGCATCATTATCTGAAAGGAAGAACAAAATCTTCTCAGTTTCTGGGTATGCTTGCATAACTGATAGAATTCCTGCTAAATTTCATTCTCCCACTGAGGAGGACATCTTGGTGGAACCTCCCAAAGCAGTGTTCTCATGTTAGAATAATGGACATGTTGATATATCCTGACAATAAAATGTTGGTTTAAAAAAAAAAAAAAGCAGTGTTCTCATTTTCTGGTTGGGTCATCACCATCTGCTTCTAGAATATGCTGTAATACTCTTCTGCAAAATGCTGCATCAGCCATTTCAAAGACGTTAATCTTGTAGCGCCTTACAAAGATGGAAGCCTTTGACTAGGCGACCATCTTGCATACCTCTTCAACTGTAGCATGTCTGTGAAAGGCTGCGGTGGTTGTGGCACTTCAAAGTGAATGAGCAGTAATTCCAGTCAGTATGTCTATTTTTTTTTTTAACTTTATACGCTTCAGTAATGCAAACCTCCCTCTCACCTGGATATCCCAGGCAAGCCTGATCTCCTCAGATCTCGGAAGCTAAGCAGGGCGGAGAGGAAGAGGCAGGCTATCAAGTCACTTCTCTGAACATCCTCCATGTGCAAGTAGGAGTCACCAGAGGTCACCATGACTTCCAGGCACAGGCACACAGACACAAATGCAAAAATACCCAAAAAAAATTAATAATGCAAGCCTTGAGGGTACCACTGATGGCCGATTTTGACATCTTCAGCTTAAAGGTGGGGTTAGTCCTCATGCCACTTTGTCCTTATGGAACACACATTGCTCAGGATTAACCGACAATGCTTCTAATTCAGACACCTCCTTGCAGATGTGATTGCTATGAGAAAAAAGACTTTCACTCTTGGCCACTTAAGAGGGATCTCTTTAATAGGCTCGAAGGGGTGTCTAGTAAGGGCAGACAGTACAGTCTGTCATTTCCATGTCGGAAATCTATGTACTTGTGATGGATCTTTTAGGGCAGTGCCCTTGAGTAATAGACAAGTGTGTGTGTGCTTGGAGAGACTGAGACCCTGGAAATGTGGGAACACCATCATCAGGCCTGCGACCTGACATCTAGTGTAGCAGCTTTTAGACCATTGGCATGGGCATCTTGTAAGGAGGACAGGACCAATTTTATCCTTGTTTTCAGAAGGTTGACCCCCTTTCTTCTGGTCCATCTGACAGATGCCTTCCAAGATGTATTACAGATTTTATTAGTGGATTGCTTTTTAGAGGCAAACATGGTGTTCGTCACTTCCAAAGTGTAGTCTAGCTGCAAGGTGTTATTCTGTTCAATCACCAGGCGGTTAAATGTAGCCAGTCTGGATGTGGATGCTATACCAGCCCTTGTTGAATCATGTCCGGTGACACTGGAATCTTTAATGGTGGTTAGGTCTCCAGTTCCTGAAGAACAGAGAACCATTGTCACCTAAGCCAATACAGTGCTACTATGATGATTTCTGCCTTCTGTTCCTTGATCTTCCTGATTAATTTGGGAAGAACCAGAGTAGGTGTATAAGCAAACCACAGACCAGTTGCTTTGGCCTTGGGATGGTAGAATCTGGTGAAGTAATGGTTCACTTGGTGGTTGTTGGAGAAGTGAATAGGTCCACCAGAGGAAGGCCAAAGTGGTACACAATCAACTGGAAGAGATCTTTCTTCAGGGACCATTCCCTCTCCTGAATGTCAGTCAACCTGGATATTCATTGAGGCCTTTATATGCTCTGTCTTGATTCCAGGTTCTTCTTTGCCCAAACTAGAATCCTGATTGTCTTCTTGTGGAGTGCTGAAATCCTGGATCCTCCTTGCTTGTTGAGGAAAGTTTTGGCAGACACATTGTCTGCTCTGATAGGTACATATTGATTAGTTACACAAGGCTTGAAGGGTAGCAAGACTAGGTATATCGTCCGAAGTTCTAAGAACTTGATGGAGAGGATCATCTCATTTTGGCCCATCAACCCTGTACTGAGGGGTCTTCTATGATTGTTTCCCACCCAGACAGACTTGTGCCCACAAAAATCTGCCTCACCTCTGGAATACAGTATTTTTTTATCCCTACAGAAGACTGGGCATTCTTGTCCGCCAGATCAAACTGGTTTTAACTATCAATGGAACTTTGATGGAGAGATCCTCTTGTTCATAATTTGGGACTGAAAAACTACAGAGACTGTTTTAAGGGTCTTCTGTGTAGCTGACCCCAATTGGATGGTGTTGATGCTCGAAATCAGTAAGCCCATCAGCTTTGAGAGTATCATCAGTAGTGCAGACCTGCTCTAGATGATAGCTTGAGATACCTCCTTCATTTTCTTTGCCTTTCTTTCCATTAGGAACAGATAATTGCATGATGTGTCAAATATGACACCCAGATGTTCTAATCTCTGTGTGGGATGTAGAGAACTTTTCTGTAAGTTGATCAGAAATCGATAAGACTGTAGACAGAAACACAGTGTTTCAATGTCTTGTTGTTACTTTGACGCAGAGCTTGACCTGATTAACAAGTCATAAGAACATAAGAGAAGCCAATTTTGGATCAGGCCAATGGCCCATCTAGTCAAACTTTCTTGCACACAGTAGCCAAAAATACCAGGTGCCATCAGGAGGTCAAGCAGTGGGGCCAGGACTGCTCAGCGATTTCATTGAGTGCCCACAAGTTCTTGTATTGTGAGAAAGGGAGAAAAGTATTTCTTTCTCAACCTGCTCTATCCCATGCATAATCTTATAAACCTCGATCATGTTACCCATCAGCCATCATTTCTCCAAGCTAAAGAGCCCCAAGCGCTTTAACCTTTCTTCATATGGAAAGTTTTCCAATGCTTTTATCATTCTAGTTGGCCTTTTCTGCACTTTCCCCAATGATATAATATCCTTTTTGAGGTGTGGTGTCCAGAACTGTACACAGTACTCCAAATGAGGTCACACCATTGATTTATACAGGGGCATTATGATACTGGCATCATTGTTTTCAATTCCCTTCCTAATAATCCCCAGCATAGCGTTGGCCTTTTTTATTCCAGTTGCACACTGTCTAGACATTTTCATTCAGTTATCTACTACGACTCCATGTTCTCTCTCTTGGTCTGCCTCTGCCAGTCCGGACCCCATCAATGTGTATTTATAGTTAGAAATTTTGGCTCTAATGTGCATCACTTTGCACTTGGCCACATTAAACCCCATTTGCCACGTTGACGCCCACTCGCCCATCCTCGACAGATCCCTTTGGAGTGCCTCACAACCCTCCCTGGTTCTCACCACCCTGAACAAGTAATCTAAATAGGGGTGCATGTGAATGCCTTGCTCCTTTAATTTTATGACCCAAAAGGTCTCTTTTAATTACATTTTGTCGAGGACATCCCCAAATAGTTTGTCTCCTTGAAATGGGTAAACTGTAACTATAGACTTGGCATGGATGTGGGTTTGTCAGGCTTGGAGGCAGAAGGATCTCCTGACAGCTACTGAAGATGCCATAGCCCTGGGTGAAAAATTTAAGGCACCTAATGTTGTGTCTGCTGTGAATGAGATGGCTTTGAGTACTCTGTTGACTCCTTCCACCATGCAACGGTTGCAGGCTGGGATAAGATGAATAAGTTTCCTAGAGCAGACAATGGCTGCTCTTGAAATGATTGATGCTGCCGCAGAAGCCTTGATGGCCATTGCAGTGGCTTCACAGGCTTTCCTCATGGTGAAAAGAGCCCTTTTATCCATGCTGTTTCTGATCGTGCCTTTGCCATCTTTTGATAAAAGCCCAGATGACTGCCTGGTTCCCAGTGAGAGTTATCCCTCTCTCTTTTTCTGCTAAAGGTTCCCTTCCTAGCCGCTTTAGTAGGTCAGCTAGGCCTCTCTTTGGATGAAACTGGTCATTCAATATCTCCCTGCTTGGGGGGAGAAGTACAGGAGGAGGAACTGGATTGGGATCTGCATCTGTCGCCTTTACTCTAACAAAGTTAACTATCTACCCCCTTCTCCCCTGCTCCATT
Organism: Gekko japonicus; assembly: GCF_001447785.1. Taxonomy (NCBI): domain Eukaryota; kingdom Metazoa; phylum Chordata; class Lepidosauria; order Squamata; family Gekkonidae; genus Gekko; species Gekko japonicus. The sequence continues at coordinate 11,992 of NW_015164209.1, forward strand.
TTATCCTCACATCAACCTTTTAGGCTGGTTAGGTTGAGAGAATGCGACTGGTCATCCAGTGAACCCCCCTGGCACAAGTGGGGATTTGAATCTGGGTCTCCCACATACTAATCCAACACTCTTAACCGCTATACCACATTGGTACGGGCCTGACTAATGTATAAATTCCGGGGAAAACCTTGGAGAAGAACCCACTTCCTGTGCATTACTCATGAGTAGACCGATCTCACTGCTGCCAAGACAGAACCCAGTTGACGCTGTAGCTTGTTGATCTGAAAGGTGGCTTTGATGGTTTTCACTGTGCCCTGCATTGTTTGTATGGCTTATGGAAGTGGGAAACCACTCTGCAGCCTCTTCCTGACTAACCAGCAAAGTCGTCAGCAGCCACAAGATCTGGCTGTTGGGAGGAATGGTGCCTCTTTCTGGCATGCTTTTGTTTCTCCATTTTCTTTGATCCAGGAGCTGTCGTCCAAATGGTTCCTGTACAGTCTGTACCAATCACATCGGTGTTTTAAGCCAGGATCAGTGGTGAGTGGGGCTTCCAACTCTCCTTCAGAGGAAAAACCGCCACTGCCCTCACAATCCATCATTTTTTCAGAGTGACTGAAGGACACGGTCTGTGAGACTATCAGCTGAAGGAAGAGAAAATGGTCACTATGGCCAACAGTTGCTTTCCCCAACTGTTGAACTTTTTCCCTCAAATCTCCTCATGGAGGCACAAGAGACAGAGAAAAAGAGTAAGGGAATTAGAGGGAAATAAGAAAGATATGCAAGATAAGAATTTAAGGTTAGAAGAAGCAAACAGAAGTAAAGAGAAAAAGAATAGGTGACACAGCTTATTCTGAACTGGTCTCCCTGTTGAGGCAGGAAAAGAACTGTGGAGATGGGCAACCCCCATCAAGGAAATGGAGAGAATTTGTTCCTGCCCCCCTTAGCGGGGGGTGGGAATCACCCACCAAGATGTCCTCCACCTTAGAATGCTACTCTGAAACTTGTGGAAAGAAGGACAGGATAAAAATGTAAAACAAAGATGTGAATATGCTAAATTCAGACCAAGTTTACTACTGGCCCTAAAAAAGTACCATCGACTTTTACATTGCAGTTATTTTTTAGAAGTTGTTTGTTCTGTTGATGTTCTATTAATATTTCTGTTTACCATTCAACATACCTTTCTTGTTAATATGCTAACATGAACCATAATACTGTATGAGCACCACAGGAACTGCTTCAGAGCAATGGGTCTGATAAAGTCAGACAGATTTACTTCCTGCACTCTTAAAATCAATGGCAGTTTTTCATTGACCAGGGTAGTGTAAATTATACCTACACATTCCTTTCTATCAGCTGATACAGTACACCACTAAAATGTGAGCTCTGTGCTGAAATATCTTCCATGCAAATCTCATCTCAGCCAGGAAATCCTTAAGTAGCCTTTAGGCAACCCTCACTGTTTTAACCCCACCCCCCAAGGAGTTCACAACTTTGCTATAGCTATGTTTTGTCTAGAGACAGTTTCCTATGATAGCTATACAGATAGCACATCTGCTTTTATATATACATCCAGATGTCTGTATCTTGGCAACAGAAGAAAAACACCCTCCCCTTTACCACCCTCTGTTGATGCAAGCTAGATTACAGAAGGTCTTAAAACTGTAGGAGCTACAATTATTCTGTGCTTCGGATTTTCTTTGTTTCTTGATAGAAATGAAGAAGTTCCAATTACTTTTGACTATTTTTATTACAGTAGAAATTAAGAAATTGAGTCACCTTTAAGCAATGTTGTAAAAGTTTGCTTTTATGAAATCTGTATGGACAAGGCAAGTTCATCTCAGTGACATTTCTTGAGGCTTAGCATTTTTTAAAAAAAATGCCAGATGGAGCCAGGTTTGTTAATAAACATATGCAAACAGGGAAGAGAAGCATTCATCAGTAGCTGGATTTGGAATAAAATTACATAAAAACACTCCTGTATGAACAATATTGAGTATCTGCCTTGAGTTCTATACTGTTTGAAAGTTCATTAACCCCATTAGGGTATACAACAATAAATCCAGGATTTCACATTTGAATCTGCAACAAGGTGATGCATATTTATAGGACATCTTTTAATTCATAACGGCAGACAGGACTCCTAAATTACAGAAATAAAGTATCTAATTTTGACAGACATATTTCATTCCTTTACTGCATCAAAACAATCACTTCATTTATTTGGTTCTTCTAGTATTCTAGCCCTAAACACGTTACACAGATGTGGATGAAAAGCCTGCATCCATTCTGCACAAACAGATCATCATCTCAGTGTAATCTTTCAATGATGTCAGCAATCCAACTGAGTAAAGCACTTAGATTTTCAAAAACCTTTTTGATGATGACCCTCTCCAGAGTTGTGAAGATACTTCTGCAGATTGTCAGAAAGTAGGGAGAGACAAAGATAAAAACAATATTTGAACAGGTGTCTGAATAATTGTGAAGAGAAGAGTAAACATTTGGATAGTCACATTTGCAAGAAAATCTAGCATAGAAAGCATGGTATGTGCATGTATCTTTTTTGTCCCAGTTGTACAGGAAGAGGTAAACATTCTTCAGCCTGTAGCAAAACTGCAGGCGGGGGGCACAGAGAGCAGGGCTTGAGAGGCAGATCTTCACTACTGGGCTAGATAGTATGGAAGGAGACAGTCCTTCAGGTACCATGGCCCCAAGCTGTATAGGGCCTTAAAGGTAAGAACCAGCACTTTGAATTCTACCGGGAAACAAAGGGTACACAGTGCAGGTCTTTCAGCACAGGGGAAATATGATCCCTGTAACCAATCCCTGAAAGTAGCCAGGCTGCCACATTTTGGACCAAATTAAATTTCCGAACTGTTTTCAGTAATCTAACCTGGATGTGAACTAGCCAAAGCTGATAAAAGGTGCTACATGCCATGGAGAAGACCTGAATCTTCAACCACAGACCAAGATATAGTAGCACCCCCATGCTACAACCCTCCTCCTTCAGAAAGAATGTAATCCTGTCCAGGACAGGCAGGCTCCACAGTCCCCAAGCACCTTCTCCATTGACCAACAGCTCTTAAATCCTGTATGTACTGAACTTCAGTTTACTGGAACTCATCCATTCCATCACCTTCTCCAGGAGCTATTCAGGACTTCCACAGACCCTCTTGAGTTAGCTGTTAAGGAGAGATAGAGCTGGGTGTCATCCACATATTAGTAGCACCTCACTCCAATTCCCGAGATGCCCTCTCCCAGCAGCTTCACATAGATGTTAAATAACATAAAGAACCCCATAGCATAAATGCCAGAGGATCAAGCAGCAGTATCCCAATACCACCTTCTGGAATCAATTGGCCAAATAAGAGTAGAACACCAAAGCATAGCACCCCCTACTCTCACCCCAACCAGCCTCTCCAAAAGTATTCCATGGTTGAAGGTATCAAAAGAAAGCATTTCACATATGTAATTGTAGGTTCTAAGTATTCTGGGCTTTGAACATCCATAGCGGCTCAAGATACCTGTTCAACACAGAGACTTCTTAAATCAGGGGTGTCAAACATAAGGCCCGGGTGCCGGATCTGGCCCATCCAGGGCTCTTATGCGGCCCGCAAGCAACTGATGTAAGGGAGGGAAGGCTGGGGAGGCGAGTGGGCAGAGCCACTCTATTATGGCTTTATCACAGCAGAACAACCTCGCCTGCAGCAGTCAAGCATCATGGGATCATCTGCCCAGCATAGCACTGCTACCTCTCTGGTCCGCCTCTGTGGGTTTTCTTCAGCACCCGCCTCCCACCCCAGGGTCTTGCAGTGAGGACAATCCAACTCGGAGCTTACCAGCTGCTGTCCTTTATACAGTTTCTATCGTCAGTACCTGGCATTACGTTTTATGGCATACATGGCTCAGCCCGACAGAGACATTAATGTCAGATCCAGCCCTTGTAACAAATGAGTTTGACACCTCTGTCTTAAATACTAACAACAGTTACGAATAGGCCATACTTCTAATGTACAAGCTATTCTATGTAAAAAGATTATCTAAGCAGTAGGTCATTCTACTGTATAACTTGTATTTCTGAATCTTGCACAGTGTTAATTTGGCAATAAAATTATATACGATCACATTTGGTTTGTAATGTAAGAGTGTTTCAAGAATTCAAATAATCCCTTGACTATCTCCATATGTAAAATCTCTCAACAGAGTTTCCCAGCATAGTTACAGTTGAAAAGTTCAAATTCCAGGGAACGGTTTTCTGTTTCAGAACAACAGTAGAGGTTTTCACTGTTTAAATCAAGTTTTAAAAACCTGCCAATAGTTAAGCCTCTCCATTAATTTACTAAATCATTTTCACTTTATGTTTAATTGATTTTATTTTGACTAGATAATGAAGTCACAAAGATACTCCACTTACTTTACTGTGTACAATGTTTGTCCTTCAGTCAGAACAAATATTCATTGTTGAGGATCAGAATATATGAGGGGAAATCAATTATTTCCTGACATATATTTATTGGACAACTCTCTTCCTCATTAATGAAGTGAAAGAACAAGAAAGTACTAATAAGGAAAATAAATGTTGGAGTCACCCACCCCCCACACGAACGCTGTCAGGATCTGTATTGAAATCTGTGATGCTTAATTTATTACTCATAAAATGTTTATTTACACATTTATACCCTACCTTGGTGCCTTCATCAGGGCCTCCAAGGTGGCTAACAAATTAAAAACATACATAATAAAATCACATCTTAAAAACCATTAAAACCAACCAAAATCATTAAAACAATTAAAATCAGAGCTAAAATACAGACAAAAAATTAAAACCAATTAAAATACAGGGCAGGAAGGGACATTCACTGAGGGAATGTCAAACAAAAAAGTCTTCAACCACTGGTGGAAGATGACAACAGAAGGGGACACACAACAGAAGCGGACACACAAATCTCCCTGGGGAGAGAGTTCCAGAGCTTTGATGCCATGACCGAGAAGGCCCTCCCCCACAGTGCCACCCACCTAATCTTCTTAAAAGATGAACTCAGAGCCTCAGAAGTTGAATGCAATGGTAGGGTAGGCTCATACATTCCAAAACTGCCTCTAGGCACCGGTACAGGGTTTCTGCAGCCTCACTGGGATTAGCCAGGAATGCAAGCTAGAGCTGAGTGTCATTTGTTTATTGATGACAATCCATCCCAGAGCTCCACATTACTCTACCTGGAGGTTTCATGTAGAAGTTACAGAGCATAGGGTACAAGATGGAGTCAAGGACAATGAAGTGCCTAAGTTCACCATATTAATTGAAAAGTAAGCAACAAGACTGATACCTTCCATAATAAATTCCAAGCAGATGCCATACATTGGTTACCTCTTTACTCAATACTTCAGACTAATTCTTCAGATCAATTAATTAAACCTCACCTATAATTCAATTATTTTACAGTCCAATCCTAAACAGAGTTTATACCTTTCTAAACATATTGATGTCAATAGACTAGAATTCTGTTTAGGATTCCTCTGTTAGGTTCCCAAATATTGTTATCTTTACCTAATCCTTGGCTTTCCACAGTGTAAACTGTGAAGAACATGTACAGCACTATATAACCTAGTACCAACACAGAAGTCAACGATCAGTAAGAGTGCTACATAAGAGTGCTTGCCACATCAATAATTCTTTTGCAGTAAGCTTCAGGTCTTTCAGACAAGTGGAGACAATGTGGCTAAAACACCACCATATTACACAGGATCAGTACAAGGATATGGATGGGGACAACCTCAGTGATACAACTTTGTACAAGGCATCCCCAGTTAAAAGGGTTTGGTAGGAAGTGATGTGAAAAAATCTTGGCCTAAGAGACAGCCATTGCTCCTCTAAATTAGAACCTGATAGATGAATTGAGTCTTGATAGATTCAGTACAAGGCAGCCTCATGTATTTATGTATTGAAACCCTTTATCCCACATGATTTTGCAACTCCAACACTGAAGCTGACCAGAAGGAAACCATGAAGTATTGTACACTAAGATAGAAATGAGCCATAACAATGATTGTATTCACAATAAAAAGATCTGGCAATAAAATTGTTTTTAAAGTAATCAGCTTTTTGTTTCTATATCTAAGTATAATGCCAAAATTCCCGAACAATGTTCACCCCTGTAAGGCAAGCAAGCTATGCTAACAAATGCTGCATTTTTGATTACGCTTACATGTTTTAATTAATGTTGACACATTGAAAGGGACATCCATTTAACACTGGTTAAATAATTTTCCTGCTTGCGGATAATAAAATAACAGATGTTGGAATAGTAATACTGTCATAATGTGACATCCCATGAATACTTTTAATAGCAGACAAGGTTTATGTGGCTGACAGGAGACTCCAAAGTCATGACACTACAAGTCTTTATTCATGGATCTACAGCACAATCCTAAACAGAGTTACCCTGTCTGTGTCTATTGATTTTAATGGACTTAGAAGGGTGTAACTCTGCTTATAATTGCATTGATAATGGCTATATAATTTATAACAAACTATTTTTTAAAAAAACAATCAAACTAAGGCTCGCTTATCTAACAGGTAACTGATCATGGCTACATAATTTATAACAAAAAACTATTTTTTTAAAAAAACAACCAAACTAAGGCTCGCTTATCTAACAGGTAAAATGGAATTGTCCCCCTAGCCAACAGTCCATGGAGTGCCAAATGGCTGATGGGTCAGACCAGGAGAAAGGGCTGAAATGCTTTTTGAGGCAACATCTAATCCTTTTACACCTCTGCATAAAAAACATTTGTTAATACTTGTTTCTTATGCAGCCTTCCCAAACCCTTATTCTTGGACCAACAAAATGTAATACTGGGACTTATGCATGGGGTGATCATGCTTGGGATAAAAGTGAGATAGACTGTGTGAGGGGCCAGGGTACATCACTGATCTGCTGTTGAATTCCCCCATAATGCGCAAGACATTTAATTACTGAAATTCTAGCCCACCTTTCTCCCAAAAGGACTCAAAACACAAAAATTAATAAGATGCTAACAACTCTAAAACAGCAGAAACCCAAAGCCTAATAGTACTCAAACTATCTGCAAGAACAGTTTCCACAGAAATATCCTCCAAAATAACTCTAACTTTCCACAGCCTTTTACAAAGTGGCAGTGAGGAGGACTTTCTGTCATTGTCTGGGAGGAAATTCCACCAAATGGAGGCCATCTCATAAAAAGCTATAAAGTGGGAAGTCACCATTCGCACTTGCCTGAAAGATGGAAAAGCAGGGACTGTTCAGCTGAGCTAAGCTGGGACAAAAACTATAGCTTCTCCCACCTATTTTCCCACCTGTTTTCAATACACTGGGGTGGATCCTACCACTGTAAATACAACCATTCCACTGAGCAAAGTTTATTTATTTATGTATTTAGTTAGTTAAATATTTATACCCCACCTTTCCTTTTGACTCAAGTTTGAAGCCTTCCTCCAATCTAAGGCACCTTCTTCCAATTTAAGTGGGGGTATCTGAGATCTTCTCAAGAGGACTTTATGTTCCATCTTTTCTAATAGTAAGAACAGACTCCACTGAAAACGGGGCCTTTTCACTGCAATCCCAGAATCACAGAACTCACTTCCACAGGAACCTTTCCTAGTTTTCTTTAGAATGCAGAACTTTGGTAGTTTACAGGGTTATACTCTTTTATTGTATCATGTTTTGTGGTTTTAATTTTTGGAAGTGGTTTTGTGATTTTCTTTTTAATGAAAAGCAGTATAAAATATTCGTAAAATAAAATAATGTAAACAGATACTGAGAGTTGTGAAAAAAGCAGCAAGAGAGCTTTATCCCTTTCATGGAGTTAAAACTGTCCTTGATAGGGGACAGTTAAGAAAGCTTTGATCTAGTTCGAATATGTCCATAAATGAAGTTAAAGTCTGGCTCTCTTTAAAAGTTGTAGTGCTTGACCATGATTAGGAACAGTTCCAAATGCCAAGGTTTTTATAACAGTTATTTACACCTCTAGATTTATGTATAAATGTATAATTAATAAACCATAGGTTTGGACTTAAAAAACTGTATTATTCTGCAAAACAACTACATTGAAACCTAGGTAGCGCCCATTAAATCCTTCAAATTCACTTATGCATCTTCAGCAAGCAGAGGTTCAAGTTCAAGCATAATTAACTCATCAAGTTATGGAATAATTTGTACTTTCATTTCGATATCACAGAAGAGACTAATCATTAAAGCTGAAAAGTACATGAAATTAAATAATGTCATTATAGTTATGTCCCACATTTTCTAGGTGTGACAATAAGAAAGTGGAAAGGTAGTTTTGCCTACTTTCATATAGACATAATTATTTTTCACGGCAGAAGGGGGGTCTGAATTCTGGTATGGCAATTAATTTGATGATTGTATAAGAAAAGATAATTAATGGCTGAGTTCAGACTGGCAGTTTGAAGCGGGAGGGAGCCGTGGCAAAAAAGAGCCAGAACAAACTGTTCCGGGTTTTCCCGTTTACACTGCAGCAACTGATGCGAGAGCATACCGGGAGGAGGCACAAGGGAGCGTTCACACTGTTGGCCCGGAGGCATGGCTGTAAGGTGTAGCTTTATTTCTGGATATAAGCGCTTATGCGCATAAGAAAAACGTGGCTTTTGGCGTTCACACTTTGTTGGTGCAGGATGGACGCGGGATAATCGCAGTTTCCAGGGTTTGCTACCACTTTCACCAGGTATCTTTTAAACTCGGGAGCGAAGCGTTACGAGATGGGTTGAGTATGGGTGGGGAACGCCTGACAGATGTGCCTGTGTGAATGGCCCATTTAATCCAGTTGTGGAACATTTCTGAAATGCACGTATATTGGGGCAAACTGCCAGTCTGAACTTGGCCAATGATAGCTCCATTATTTGCATTAACTTAATTACAAGATTTTGTTGTACAGTTGAAGGAAAATACATGCACCCTTTGGAGTAGGGTTGCCAGTTCCCCCCTAGCACACAGCAAGGTATGGGGGGGGGGGCAGGTTTGCCAGATCCAGGTTGGGAAACTCCTGGAGATTTGGGGATGGCACCACAGGGAGGACAGGGACTTCAGTGAGAAACAATACCATAGAGTCCACTGTCAAAAGCATTCATTTTCCCCAGGGGAAGAGATTTCTGTAGTCTGGAGATAAGTTGAAATCAGGGTTGCCAGCCCCCAGGTGGGAGCAGAAATCCCCTGATTTACTGGGCTCCTGCCCACCACCAGCCACCTGGATAGCAGGGGGAAGCCCCACCCCCACCTGCCACAACCTGGTGTGATGTCCCCAATGTGATGACATCACACAGAAGTGACATCATCACACAAAAATGACACCAAGTGTGTCACTGTGCGATGTCCCCAGTGTGATGACGTTACTTCCGTGTGACATCATCACATTGGAGACATCACATGTGGTGATCACCCTGCCTCCCACTCCCAGAAAGTTACCTCCCATCCCTCACCAGCAAGAGGTAAACACCTGGCAACCCTAGTTGTAATTCTAGGGGATCTCCCGGTCCCAATTGGAAGCTGGCATTCCTACTTTGGGGGCAGCTTTGTAAAACCTCTATTCAAAAATTAAACAAAGGGAACTTGACCTTATATGAAGCAGCAATACTGCATGAACATCAAAGATCACTATTACACAGAACATGCATATAGCTACATACCATTATGAACAGCAACAGTAAAGACAAAACAATTCTGGATGATTCTTCTATTTCAGTCACAGAAATGCCTGCATGCATGTTAATCCTCAAGGCTGCACAGAAGGGCACCCTTTCAACAGAATGCACGTTTTGTAGACAGAGCCAAAGGATTGCTAATCTGACTGAAGATTTAGAAACCAAACATACCCCTAGGAGTAGGTGTGCTTCATGACCCATTTCCCACTGAATAATCCCACTGCCAAAAGAACTCAAAATTCCCACGTAATTGAAAGGCTGCTTTGTTTTTCATGCTTTCAGAAGACTGGGAACACCAATTCTATATTTTCCCATACAACCTGAGAAGGCTATTAACTTGGCCATTCACACATACACACCCCAAAAGCAATCGAGCAAGATTACAAAACAGTCATGTGCAGTCATACAAATTATACTAACTGACAACATGCCAGAATAAACTTGGTGACCTGGTCTTTGCAAATATACAAAATGCAGATGGACTATTCTTCAGATACTTATGCTTCCAAGTTAATTGATGAAATATTTCAGGATAGAATGAACTGAAACTGGGATTGTTGCATTGGTTTATCTTCAATCAAGAACTGTTTGCACATACAGAACTTGTAAATAATAAATGAAAGAAGCAGCGTAATAAAAAATTCTGATATCAGAGAGATTCAACAAAACAAAAGCTTCAAACAGTGTAGTACCCCTTCCTCATCCTTGGTGGGGTTTTAAACATTTTTTTGAAAATTTACAAACAATTTTCCTTATACTCTAAGAAACATCAGACTTAATTCATGATTATTTGACATTAGAGAAAGTGTAAAAACAACAGAGGCCTAGTCATCCCCTTCATGTCAAACAGGGACACAGAGAAATATATATGTATTTTCAGTTCTATTTATGTTTACTCAGAAAGACATCCCATTTTATCCAATATGAATTGTCCCCAGGCAAATGTTCTTAGTATTGCAACTAGATTGTTCAAACTTACTACACAATTATACATTTTATACATTTTGCAGTTAGCACAATACTTTATTTACTTCTGAAAACATGTATAGCATGTCTCTCCTTGTGGCTCAAGGGAGCTTACAAATCATGTTAAGATATTACTATTTAAAGGCAATATAAAACCCCAGATATCCCCCCCCAAAAAAAAATACACTCGCTGTTTATACCCCATTAAAAGCCCTAGAGAATAAAATATCCTTGCAGAAGCTCCTGAAGATTTCTAATAAAGGTGCTCTCCTCCCCTCCGCTCCTCTGGAAGCCCATTCCACAGTGTGGGAGCTACAATGGAAAAGGAATGATCCATATTCAGACATCAGATTTATATTTTCAGTTATGAGTTCTTAATGAATTTCCACCTCATTTTTTTTCAATCACATCCCCCCCACTTCTCTTCTCAGACGGTCCAGAGCTCAGGGGATAGCCTTTCCATATGATAAAAACCTCACACTCTTCCTTTAGAGCTGTGATGCTGCTAATTCCCCAGTGGTGCTATCTATGCTGTTCCAGGTTACAGAAAGTAGGGTAAACTTGTTAGAAGGAGATAGTCTATTGTTGCTTCCTTAAGAGACACTAATATCATATTCCATACAACAACTAAAATCACAATAGACATAACAGATGGGAATAGTATCTCTCCAGTGTCAAATTATTGCTGTATAAGTGCAGGAGAACTTGTTATATCTTTTTGACAGAACTATTAGGTGAGGAAAGGCAGCTGATTCCCTTTAATAAAATAAGGCAGAGGTGTGTATAAGGCCCTAGAGTCATAGGCTTCTTCTTTTTTACCTTTATTAGCATAAAATACCTTAAAAATAATTACTTAAGAAGAAATATATATTTAAACATAGGCTTCTTACTGTTAACATCTGTATTATTCTAACTCAGGAAACAGTCCTTAATTCAATTACTTTGTTAATGTGGATGTATAACCTGCATTGGCTACAATGCTTATTCACATTACAAATGCCCATCTTCCACTTTATCTTCTGCACGATTAATTTCAATCATTCATTAATATAATTAGTGAGACAGAAGCTCAAAGATAATTTAACTCTCATTTATGAAAACACTGTATGTTTAGCAGTCACTCTTACAACCAATTCTAACAGCTCACAAGATTGTCTCAGCCAACCACCCAGTAACTGCTGGGGCCCCAAGAGTTCCACAGTGCTGGCCTGCATGCCCAAAGCTAAATGCTTGCCTCCATGCACAAGACCTAAAAATCTGCCATCTGAAAAATAAAAGCTTATCAAGACCATTGGGGGGGGGGGGTTGGAATTCCAGGACCAGTCTATACGAAAGAAAGAAAGAAAGAAAGAAAGAAAGAAAGAAAGAAAGAAAGAAAGAAAGAAAGAAATCCAGGTAACCTGTTATACATATATTCTATAACATTATCACGATATAAGGATATTCTAGTGACAATGAAAAAAATATAAGTCTCCTGTGGTGAGGTAAGGAAATGGCTGCTGTGGAAACAATCTCAGGGAAAATCTGGGGGACTTGGCTAACACACCTCCTCTCCATAGGGAAGACGACTGACTTCACATTTCCCCAATTTTCCTTCCACATAAAGCATCTTTATATTGCTGTGACTTTTTTATTTGTTTTCAGATTGACATTTTTTAAGATAGACTGGTGTCACTCAGTGGGGGCTTATCCCCAGGTAATTTGTGTATGTTCTTATTATCTGTATTTATTTGGTTCAGTATTCTGACCAGGTCCCTTGGCTAAGAAGTCTTCCTGATTCTACTTGCTCATTTCCCCACCACCTCCCTATCCTATCTGTAATATGCACAGCATACAACTTAAGTAAAATCTATCCTTAATAATTCTGTACCCTTTCCTTTACAGTTTCTTACCTAGAGAAAAAAATATTATTCTATTAACTAGGAAAAAGGTCCGTTGTGGAAATAAATACAACAAGCTCTAGAAAGAGGCTCTGGGCGGGTGCCCCGGCCTTGGACACTCAGTGTCAATTTGCTGTGGCGACCTCAGCAGGGTATAAAGACACTGAGTCCACCATTTTCTCCAGAGGAACTGATCTCTGCTACCTAAAGAACAATTGTAATTTTGAGTGATCTCCAGCCCTCACTTGGAGATTGGCGATGGTTCCCCAGAAGGGAATGGTTGGTTTGGAGGGTGGAATCTATGGCTTTGTACCTATCTGAGGACCCACGCCTCCTGAAACCTCACCCTCTCCAGGCTCCATCCCTCACATCTCCAGGAATTTCCCACCTGGAGTTGGCAACCCTATCTCCTTCCCAGCCAATTATCAACTTACCTTTATTTCCCCCTCACTCTTTAGCTTTCCACCCCCCACACTAGTAATAATAATGTTAAAGTATAGTAAAGAAATACTGAATACCCCAATCCTTTCCTCTAATGCACCAATGAAGTCTTATTATTACTTATTTTATGAAGTATAATAAAATTCTTGCTCCCCAGAAAAGGCTTTTCTTTTTCCATCAATCTAATGATTAATTACGCTAGTGTCATTCTGGCCTGGGATCAAGTTCACAAGCAGCATTAATAGTACTAGCCTGCTAAGGCCTGCTGAGACTTAGTGATTACTTTCCAAGACACTGTTTGTCAGTGCAATTCAATTTAAAACATAATTTTGGGAGTTGTGTCCATCTAGCGAAATAGCACCATGAATTCTTGATTTAAGCTATCTTTAAAAAAGAAACAAACCCTGAAATGTATAGGAATAATCTGCAATTGTGAATCCAACAACCGTACTGCATTCTCTCAAAATTAACATCCCTGTCAAGACAGAAAAACATACGAAAGATCAGTTTATGATTGTTCGTCTCTTAGCCTTGAACACCCTTTCTAAAAATAAAAATAAGCCACATCCAGGGCAGAGATAATATATATTAGCTCTGATAAACTTTCAGCCACTTGTAGAATTTCAAATTTCACATGGCCTCTCCCTTATCTTCCTTTGAAAGGAGAACAGACATCCATATACGTACATGCACGAGCGCGCACACACACACACAAACAGTCCCTGGAGATAACAGTTTCAGACTAAGAGTCCAGCTTGACGTCTACCAAATGTATTTCTCATGCACAGTCGGTTAACGTTAAAAGCTGTTACTTAACTGTATTTGCTGCTTTGCTAAGCATAGGGTTACCAAGTACCTACCGCGAATCGGCGGGGGACACATGGTCCCCGGCCGGAACATTCCTCCTTGTAATACACCCACGCTACACCATGCTGTCGCCAGGAAGTGACGCCAGGCGACGCTCTGGCAATGGGGCTGGAAACTCGATGGTAACATCGAGTTTCCAGTCCCATTGCCAGAGCGTCGCCCGCCGTCACTTCCTGGAGATGGCATAGTGTGGCGCATCTGTTGTCCCCACAGGAATGATCCTGCGTGGACGTCTGTGTCCCCCGCTGAATCATGGTAGGTACTTGTGAAGCCTGGGTATTGTCATGGGTCCTCTGGCATCACTTCTTGGTGACGGCATGGTGCGGCACATCTGTTTTCCGCGTGGGAATGGTCCTGAGAAGAAGTATGTGTCCCCCGTCGATTCTCGGTAAGTACTTGGTAAGCCTGGCTAAGCATATTCGTCAGAGTTGGGTAGCAAATTCACATTTGCTGCCTGACGTTAAATTAGCATACTCAAAGACACAGAATTATATCCATAGGACATAGAAGTTATAGTGTATTTCCAGCATCCCATTTCAAACCAGGTATAGGAGAACACTTTGAACCCTGATAGCTAGAAGAACCTTTGCCTGTAATGGCTGACTAAAATAATTATAATGAATAATAATGATAATAATAAAAATTGTGAAGGTACGTAAAAGTCTTCTAGTTCAGTCCCCTGCCTGAGCCACATCCATACTTCCACCAGCTTTCTACAAAGACAACAATATAAACACTCCAGGGCACAAACATTCCATAGCCCCAAGCAATTGCTCAAAAAAATCTCTACAGCCATAAAGAGCAAGAGAAAGCTGTTTACAAGTAGGGACATCAGTCCAGCAGAGAGAAAGAACCATCAGCCTCCAAACCAAGGGTACCTGTTTCCTCACCAATTAGGATGATTATTCTTCAGTAGCAGCTGTATGCAGAGTCAGAGAACTAGTTCTTCTATCAAAGTTTGAATCCAGTGGGACCTCTGAGACCAACAAAGTTTAATTCTGGGTAAAGGCTTTTGTGTGCATGTACACTTCTTCAGATACACTGAAACAGACTTCCTCAAGCCTTACATATAGGTGGGGGGTTAGCTGTCAGGAAGGGCTAGTTGGAGTCAAGATGCATAAGTAATTGGGCAATTATAACTAATTGTGGATTAAGACCTGTGAATAGCAGCGAATTAGCATACAAATAAAAGCGTTAACAAACAGATGTGAGAAATAAATTCAGTGGCACCTTTAAGAGGGATAATCTTTAATTCTGGGTAAAAGCGAGAACTGAGTGATTTAGCTTGTGTAGATGCAGATAAATTAAATCTTCAGATACCTAAATCAGGATTCCTCAAGCATTACATATAGGTAGAGAGAGGGTGGGTGGTTAGTTGCCAGGAAGGGTTAGTTAGAGTCGAAATGCATAAGTAACTGAGCAAGAACTACAGTTAAGGTTGGATTAATGCAGTTGGTAAGGCCTGTGGATAGCAGCGAATTAGCATACAGATAATAAAAGAGTTAACAACAGATGTGAGAACTAAGTTTGAGTCCAGTGGCACCTTTAAGTCCAGTAAAGTTTAAAGCTGGGCATAAGTGAGAACTGAGTGACTTAACATGGGTAGTGAGATTAAGAACCCAGTATCTCTGTTAAACCATGAAAATGGGACAAAATCAACAACTGCCCATACGCCTGCATTCTCTGTTGTGACTCCCACCATATGGAATAGCCTGCCAGATGAGATTAGGAAAGCTCCAAACCATGCAAAACTGAATTATTCAAAAGGGCATTTTTACACAGGTAATTGGGCTATCCAGTGATGAAATAGTTCAGAAAGATGCTTTTTGTAAAGAGATGAGGACAGCAAAACAGACTATACAACTGAGTCCTGTCTGTTGGTGAAGGTATATTCCTCCTATGTAACTTCTCCATGCTCTAACACATCAGGTTTAAATAAATCATTATGCTTTGCTTCATGCTGAACAGCTTATGTTTTGTTTCAGGCTTGTTTTCAGCTCTGTTTCAGATTTCTGCTTGTTTTTAGTTTTCTGCAGTCCAAACACCATTGGACTGTTTACTAGCTGTCCCTTTCTTTGCATTGTATTTGACTTACACTGTGTAATCCACACTGAGTCTCAGTGAGAAAAGTGGACTATAAGTAGCACAAAAATAAATAAAAATAAATTTCCAGACTCCCAACGGACCACAATTGGTATGTCAGAAAAACCACAGAAAGCTGTTTATAAAAATATCAACTTCTATATCTTCAGTCCAGTGAGGTTCTGTACACTTAGGAAACTGTTTTGGAGTAGTGGATACCTAATATTATTGAAACTGTGGTTATATTCTGAATGTTCAGCCACATAAGTGAACTGTATGATATCAAATACTGACTACATATCCAATGAGCAATTTACCCATACAGTCTACGCTGTTGGCAGGTGCTGTCCTCTGTATGCATCCTGCTACAGCACACACAGCCACAGGTGCAAAGGTGATTTATCTTGAAGTTGAAGTCATGGACAGTATCACAGCAAATTCATAGAACCAGAATTGTTAGCAAAAACTCTAGTTTCATTTCCTCTTGTTTATTTGGTGTCACACAAAAAATTTAAAATGGTGAAGCCTGATTGGCAAACTAAGCTATCTCTACATTCCTACCTCCCTTCAGTTTTCTCATTATCCAAAAGAAGCACTTCAGTCCACAGTAAATTTACATGGGCACACAGATATCTGCCTGCAGAGCATGCCTTTCTCACCTCCCAAATGACCCCAAAATCCTGTGGCAAATTAAATTCCCCAAGTGGATATTCTAGCACCCATGGAAAAGCTAGCCTGTATCCAAGCCTCAGAATGAATACTCATTGTCTACCATGCCTTATTTTGCCAGATACATTCATCATGGAATTTTATCCACATGTTCCAACTAAAGGCCAGATTTCTGAAATACAAGTATGAATGAAAGTAGATGTCTCAACTGTAACAGGATAGGTTTTACCCTTTAGTAAATAAAGTTAGACAGATAAAAAGCACATATACGGGGGGAGGGAGCTATAGAGTATTAAGGATATGAAGTCATAACTAGGGAAAGGTTCATTGACAACCACTGGCAATTCATGTCATTTCTGAAATCAGTGCAAAGGGTTCTTTGAATTATTCATATAAATTATTTTAATCAGAACTAAGCTCAGCTAACTTTATGAAGCCTTTGTGTGATTATTGATGCCATTTCTATTTGAAAACTGAAATACGACACATTTTCAATTCTACTATTTTTACAACTTTGCTTAACCCAGGCCTTGACTAATTTTCTTTGGCTCTAGGAGCCAGTCCAAAAATTTTAAAGTCAGACTAATTTTTCAACTACCAAATTTTTAATGACCATATTTTAAATCATTGCTACCACAAAATATAATCCTAACCTCTTCAAGTTCTTTGTAATTTTATTAAAGTGATGACAAACATGTTGTACAAAAATAAAAATAGGGGTAAACTTGGTTGTCATCACCACAAGAAAAAGCTAATTTCCAACCTCCCCCAACTTCTCCCCAATTTCTTATAAATACCTTATAGCTTTAAAAGTTCCATTTTATTTGAATCTTGGAGCTGGTATAGAAAGCAACTGGTTAATAAATAAATTCATCCACCAGCACAGAAAGGTGTAAATTTAAATTTACACATAAATGAACAATAATAAGAGCTTTAAGCACATTTGTTTTAATGTCATACAACAAAACATTCTGATGCAAATAATAAAAATGCTTTGTTCTTAGACTGAAATATAGTGAGAGACACTACAATAAAATGATTACTAAAAATACTAAGCGTCACAAAGACATTTCTAGGTGCCATGGCAAACTGGCACCTGGGAATTGTCAAGATCTGTACTAATCCAAATTATTTTTAACCTGTAAAATACCCAAGATTCTCTACACAATGGTTCTCCAGAACTTTTTCATCCCAGTGCAAAACTCAGCTAACATCATGATAAAGCCACAACGATTAGCAAAATACTCACAGATGGTAGCAGTTCAACACTAATAACATTCTGAGTTAAAAACAGCAAACTGATGTTCTTTTGCCATGAATTAGAGCTAACCTGTGCATTTTCTTCTTACTGAAAGAGCAACCTCACAAAATTAATCAGTTTTGCCAATCATGAGCCACCAATCACAATCAAAATCCATTACCCTGGTGAGCAGGAGGTGGCATTTTAAAACCAATGACTTACTTATAAAAGCATTTTACCTGCTTTTCACAATCAGAGAGAACTAAAAATAAAATGGAGGCAGAATAATCTAATATGATGCCACCAATCACAAAAAACATCTCCATCCCAAACAGAGAACGAGCACAGATAGAGAACGTAAATTCTAACCAGGAAACAAAAACGGTCAGCAGACTTAGATGTAAATGATTTATATTCTGAAGCAAAACTAGTAGCAGATTTTTACACTTCATCAAACAAGCCCCTGCTCAGGTATCACAACACTTCCTTGATTTTATCTGCTTGCTCCTTCCAGCATTCCTTAATTCACTCATTGTGTGTCTCAGTGCTGGATTTACTACCTAGGGATTCATTTCCAATCTCAGTGGGCATACATTCAATGAACCCTTAATACAAAGACTCATTACATGCTTTCCACACTTGCCCTCAAACTGGCTGTCATCTTCTGTGCCTTTTTTCCTTTTTAAAGATTCTTAAAAGAGCAAAAGCAGGCGTATTGATTACCTCCAACTCCAACGGGCTTCACTGACAGTTTAATGCCCATTGCCTCCTGAATGCAGTAACATTTCTAAGGCATACAAGAAGTGCTGAAAGTTGAATCCTTTTTTCAAGACCAATCCCATATTTTCTGTACCCCTTTGTCCACATTCCCCCCCCCCCCCCGGCACTCACCTCCTATGTGAAAACCAAGCCGTTTCTACAAACTTCTTTCAGATGTCTCTGACCACACATGAGACAACACCATCAGGCTCTTCTATGCATCTGACTCATGAACTGCTACACTTTCCCCTGGTCTGACACTCCTTTCGGCTCATGCTGCTGAGCCATGCGAGCATGTTTCTACCCATAACTCCTTCAGCACAGCCCAAGCTCCCACACAGCAGGGACTTTTGTCTATTATTTTACAAACATCTAACTGCATCACTCTCCCATCTTCATAGTGCTTTCTCTTTGCTAGAGTATTTCCCTCTAGTCAGCAGTGCTGTCTTTAAATAAAAAGGGGATGTTTTTATAGGCAAAGCTTGCATCCTCTCATGACCTTTGACCCAGTCCCATTGCTACTATAGACAGAAGCTGTGTGGCACCTGAAAGACTGACAAGTTTTTACTCTGACATATGCCTTCATGGGCTGCAGTTCACAAACGAGTATGCGCCATTCTAAAACAAAAGTTAATCTTTAAAGTGTCACAACAAGACGACCACTTGTTTTTGCTGCAACAGACCAACAGGTTTAGTCCTTCTCTCTGGAACGATTCCTAGTACAGCTCCCAACTGAAGCACGAGGAAGGAAACTGGAAGGCTTGGAACAGGTGCTCAAGAGGAAATGCTCCCCTCTCGTCGGTTTCCCAAAAGAAACGCAGTCCCACAACGCAAGTATCGCGCCTGCTTCAGGGTGCTATTCCAAGAGTCGAACAGGGATGCCTTCCGGCCACCTTCTCGGGGCACCTGATGCGCGGGAACGGAGATCCCAACCCACACCGCTGGTCGCGAGCTCAAAACGGAACGGGGGGGGGGGGGTGTTTGACAGTTATTCCGAATTAACCCACACACGGACCGCTACTTTAAAAACGTGATACACCGACCCCCCCCC
>NW_015164209.1:32267-71193 GCF_001447785.1 Gekko japonicus
GGACACAGAGGGAAGGGGGGGGGGAGCGCGCGAGCAAGAAAGGAGCTGCTTCCCGGCTCTTCCCACAGACTTGGCTTCTCCCCCCGTGGCAGCCGTTGCCGCCGCCGCTGCTCCCCTGGCACCCAGAGGCTCTGGAGCTGCTCGCGCCTCAGCAGCCCTCCCTCCAGCGCCAGGGGGTCAAGGAGCGGAGAGGGAGGACTTCCCGCTCGCGCGCGCGCGCGCTTCCTCCCTCCGCCGCCGCCGCCTCCTCGCACCTCAGCGCAGCGGGACGAGGTCGGTTCGGGGGCTGCTGAGAAGATGCCGGCCCCCTGCTGCTCCCTTTCCCCGGCTCCCTCGCCCAGCGAGAGTGTCTGTCGAGATCGCTCCTTGAGGATGAGAATGACCCCCCTGCCGGCGCTCTCGGCGCGTCTCTCTCTCTCTGGGCTCTGTGTCTACCTGGCGTTGCGAAGCAGGAGGGAATCTCGGCATGGCTCACTCTTCTGGCGCCCCTGATTGCTATTCGCTCCCACTGGCGTGTGTGCCGGCAGGAGAACCACAAAGGAATGTTGCTGATGATTAAAAATGAATACATCTATGCACCGGCTGCACAATCCCCCTAACGCAGTTTCTTCCTGTTGTTAAAGGACTTTTCCCCTAGCAAGCCAGGCTAGTAACCATCCTAGAGGTGCCGGGAGAAGGTCTGGTGCCTGTCAGATATGCCTTCAGAAATGTTAACTTTGGATTGTTTGTCCCTCGTTTGTCCCTATTGCTTTGGGTCCTCCCCACCCTTTCCCACATATGTTTTGCTCCCTCTTGGACTACTAGAGAGTGCAAAACACTTTTTTTGTTGGGGGGGGGGCTGAAGCAATAGGGACAAATGAGTGACAAAATGGCAATGCAGAAGTGACCAAAAGAAGTAGTGTTCTCCCCATTCTCCCACACATCCCTAGGTATAAGTTCTTTATTTGTTAATTAATGTGTATGTTGCCTTTCTCCATCCTTAGAAATCCTCAAAGCAGCTAAACATAAAAAACACAGTAGGGTAAAACCTAGCAATGCCACAAAAATTGATACCGCTAAAACCTCAGGCCAAATAGCAGCTTTATCAAACTTCTTTCAAAGGCCTTCTAGAATATCATATTCTGGAAAGTTTGTACAGAAGAAGAAGAGTTGATTTTTATCCCCCATTTTTCTCTACACTAGGAGTCCCAAATCGGCTTACAATTGCCTTCCCTTCCTCTCCCCACAAGAACATATTGGCAGAGTAGAGAAATGGAATAGACTGCTGGACCCCTGAGGAACGTATATGTCCCTGCTGTAACAAAGGCATCAAAAATTTAGAACGTATTATTTTCGACTGTAAGGCATATAATAATCTCCGTAAATCACTTCCACTCCCCAAGTCCTTACCTCTCACTAGTAGGCAAAGAGTTCATATTATGAAAAATTTCCTGGTGGACAGACACTCAGAGGTAACACTTCTAGTGGCTAGATATGGATGGATAGCTTTAAGAATTAGAAAGTCTATAATAACACAGGAAGTAAAATGTCAATCACCTAACTGTTAACTGCCTGTTTCTTAAGAATTTTGAATGCACGTTATTGCTTGCTGCTTAAGAATTTTAAAATGCATTTTATTGCTGTTTTAAGCTTCTTTTACCTTTATGTACAAGGGTTCTTACTATTTATAATTTTTTATTCTCACTTTATAAATCCTTCAAAATGCCATCAGAACTGGATGGCTTATAAGTGAAGTGTGGCTTATTACTAATGCTATTATTAGTAGTACTGCTATTCCATTCAACTTGTACAAGTTCACATAGAAAATATCATAGCAGCCACAGAAGTATTTATGTTTAAATGCAAGTCATACATTTAAATGTTCAGCTCAAATTTATTGAGATAGAGTAAATGATATATTCAATAGTGTATGTTTTAGAAGAATATTTAAGGCAGATTTGTATTTTATCCTTAGCAATGTGTAAAACTATTTTTATCTGGTCTATGACTGTTACAATAAACTTCTTCTTCTTCGTCTTCTTCACCTTGTGAGGTAGGTGGGGCTGAGAGAGTTCTGAGGGAACTGTGACTGGCCCAAGGTCACCCAGCAGACTTCATGTGGGGGAGTGGGAAATCAAACCTGGTTCTCCAGATTAGAGTCTGAGGCCCTTAACCACAATGCTCCCACTAAACTGTGGAGTCTTGTGAGCAAAAATTCTACTTTGTGAGCTACTGGGATTAAAGTGAGCAAGCAATTTGGCTACTGCATAAATTAGTTTGCTCTGGAGCCTTCCTTCCTGAGCTAAGACAAAAATGTGTGAGCTGGAGGCTAAAAAAACTGTGAGCTAGCTCACACTAACTCATCTTAGAGGGAACACTGAATCCACAGCAACTGCATCCTGTATCCTGAATGATGAAGTTCCACTATACTAAACATAGATATGTCCTTGCATGTAAATTACACACTTGTAATGTATCTTTCTGCCCATCAGAGCCCTCAAGACACTTCACACTATAAAACAATATAAAATAAAAATAAAATATATGCAAAACCACAGGACAAAAGTAGTAAAAGCACCTTTGAACTCCAATAATATTGAGTGCATACTTATTCCCACTGATATCACTACTGGGAATATCTGTAGGTGAAATAATAATATTGAGATAACTGTGTGTCCATCCATTTGAGAGTCATCTTGCACCATAAAGTAGCTTACTGTATAGGAAATACTAATCTAAATAATCTCCACAAAGGGTTGTTTCTTTACTTTTTATGTGGGGGGGGGCTTTAAAAGCTAGGCAGCAAATAAACAAAATCAGTGAGCAAATTTTTTTCTCAATCTATGCACCGTGGTCTTCTTTCTGCTATACAAAAACCTATTAATAAATCATCCAGATAGAAAATGTATGAATTTAATTCAAGTATATTTTGATCAGACAAACTAATTGGAAAGAATGTCACTGATAAGAATGGGTATTATTGGACAAGACTACCCATGGTTTTTATATAGTTCATCATATGAGGTTTAATGTGATGAAACCCCTATTGAAAACCTAAACAGAATGCACATAACACAAGATGAGTTATCTCAATGGGAAAATGGTTTGCCTAAAGGGAAGATGAATTGTTGCTTCCTTTGAGAAATGACCCCTAATTTTATTTATTTAGTTTCATGTATGCATGAATGCACACTTGTTCCCTTTGTCAAACACTTTAAAGCACCCAGGTAGTTAAACAAAAGCAACAAAAATGCATGAATTCATCTGAGGTGGGACATGGAACCCTAATGGTTTTACTCGCACACCTACTGCACCTGCCCAGTAATAAGTATGTCTCTAGAAGACCCTGATGCTGGGAAAGATTGAAGGTCAAAGAAGACAGGGACGGCAAAGGATGAGATGGTTAGACAGTGTCATAGATGCAGCGAACATGAAGTTGAGCAAACTTCAGAGGACAGCGGAAGATCGGAAGGCCTGGCATGATCTGGTCCATGGGGTCGCGAAGACTCGGACTCGACTGTGCGACTGAACAACAACAATAATGCTATTTAAGGCAGATCAAGAAAGAATACTTTTGGGCAGACCCGTAGCTATATTGATGCATTTTGGGGCCTGGCCCCCTGACTTCCTACCAAAGCCCCAAAACTTCCCCACCTGTCAGCAGCCCCACAGGCTCCATCCTGGGCTGGCAGCCGAATCAGGCAGAATCAATTTCAGCAGGCAGAAAGACTCCTGTGTGTCAATTTCAGCAGTAGGAGCAGATTGGGGAGTCTTTCCGCCAGCCGAATGTCAATTTCGGCCCCATTATATCCTATGGGCCTTTGAAGTCAATGGCGAAAACATAGGGTATATTCTAGGGGGCTGTAGGGGATGTGGTTTGAGGGAGAGGCTACAAACCCACAGGATAGCTGCTGGAGCCTCTCCCCAAGATACTCACCAAGATTCAAGAACATTGGACCAGGGGGTCCGATTCTACGGGCCCCCAAACAGGTTGCCCCCATCCCCTCCATTGTTCTCTATGGTGGGGGGAAAGTAACGTTTTTTCCCACCATAGAGAACAATGGAGGGGATGTTGACTTCAATGGCCCATAGGAGATACTGGGGCCGATTCAGATCAGAGAATCTGAATCGGCCCACAGCAGCCCAAAAGGGCCCCCGAATGGGCCATTTTCAGGGGTGCATTCAGCTTAGACAAACCGAATGTACATCCCTAAGCCACGGCATGAAGTGGTGCAAGGCAGCCAGGCGAGCGGGCTGGCAGGTGAGGTGTGGCCAGGGGGCTGTGGGTCCTGTGGCTGAACCTGCAACTACAGAGATTTCTCCCCTTCTCCCTCCAGTGCAAGATTGCAGACCTCGCTCGCTTGCATGCACCTGTGCCCTCATCACCGAGGAAGCTGGCCACCAAGGGAGAGAGAAACACAGCACTCCCTCAGCTTCCCCTCCCAGGTTTTTCCTTCAGCTCCCACCTTCTCAGTCCAGCCCAGTTGCACCAATGCAAGGTGCACACAAGCCACCAGTGGCAGCAGAGCAGCCATCTCCATCCTGTCTGCTTACCCACCTCTCCTCCTTTGGTTTATCTCCCCAGGCGGGCTGCCACTTCCAAGTCTGAGAAGTGTTGCAGTACAAAGCCCCCCTGCAGGGCGGTGGGTGGGGGTGTGACCGAGGCAAAGTCACCATGGAAACACGAAGTCATCCAGGAAGAAAGAAATAAGGAACCGAACAGGAGCCCGCCACTTTCGCCGTAGTTCCCTGCACTCCACACAGCCAATGCGGTTGCGGGGGGGGGGGATGAGAGGAGGAGGGGATCCTCCTCAGGTTACTTGGAGTCAGTGACTGACTTCCACTTACACCCACCCTCCACAATGGGGGAAATAACCCTGCTCCTGCCTGCCAGTGTGAGTTTATTTTATTTTATCAGTGCCCCCTGATTTATTTAAAGGCCCCCTGAATTAAGAAATCCTGGCTACGGGCCTGCTTTTGGGTAACACTGTTAAACTGTTTTGTGGAAACAGGCAGGCAGGAGGAGGCAAAGGAAAGCACTGTTTGCTTTGCATCATCTATTTACACATGTCTTGCGGACTGTATCCCATCCAATTCCATCTCCTGTTAAATAGTGTTGGAAATGCCCGCTAAGCCCACACACTAGCCTTGCACTCCCAGGTCTGATTAAACTCATAAACATATAACTGAGGAAACAGGAATGTAGCCTTCCAGTTGATGAGGATTTTTTGATGTAGATGAAGAAATTCACAAACTTTGCTGCAATAGCCATATGGCTTATTTTCTTAATCATTTTCTGCTAAGCATAAATTTCATGCATACCTCTCATGACACACCTTGCTTATTCTTTCTTTTTATGTGTATGCATCTGGATTATACTGATTGATATACTGTACTGAATGTGGGAATCATTTCCCCGAGCAGGATAGTTCAGCAGATGACCTTTCAGCACTACCTATTATTCTACAAGGAAAACTTTGTACAATACTTTTACACTTTTGCTGATGTACTTTTAAATGTAATTTCTATTTAAAACACTTTCTCTGCACACTGTGCATCAGCTGTCAGTTAGGCCATTAAATTGGTGTGCCTTATTTCTGTGCAGGTCAGGTCATTCACAACTCGTACATTTCAATATGAAATAATATTTTTTAAAAAATACTTCTGGGCCAAGCCCTCAGAGGGTAAAAGACATATACATTGATGTTACTCTGACGAACTATAAAAATGCTTAGCTGATAGAGACCAAAAGATTACCCTAAATGTGGCAAAATTTGCTAGACAAGCTATAAGACTCTGGAAGCAATTTGTATATTTTGTAATTGTTGGTTTTAACCAAATGTTGGTTTTAAATTGCTTGTAAGTTGCCCTGAGCCACTTCGGCGGGAGGGCGGGGTAGAAAATTAATAAATACATTTAAAATAAATAGAGGGAAGCATCTAATTGGCTTATCCGTCCTGATTTTATTTTATATGTCTCAATCTGAATGTATATTTTACTCACATTGTGTATATTATTTGATTGGTCTCTGACCGTATTAAATACTTGTTGCTCTACTATAAAAATTAAAGTGCAAGGAAGACTAAAGTACGTTTTGCATGTTGAAATAAATTCCTTTTTTCTTGCAGATATATAAAGGAAAAGGCATGAGCATTTTTGTCTGGATTGCCTAGGGAAAAAATGAGGAAAGGGTCAATTAAACTCTTCCGAGCCAAATTCATTATCTTCTAATCACACTTTTCTCCCTGGACCTTTTGCTTCTTGTTTGTTTCTCTCCTCGTCAGTGTTCCCAGTGCTAGGTAAGAACATTGTGCAGAAAACGAGTGAGATCTATGTTATTTGAGCATATTCTCCTCTGTTTTCAGTGGGGTGTTTCCCTCAGGAGTAGGTGTTCCATGGAGGAGGGGAGCAGGAACAAAAAAATAGATGCCCAGTTTCGCCCAACCTATCAGTTTTTAATTATTGCCAGCAAATGACCTTGCTGTAATTGCCTTGTGTAAAGGAATGCATGTCTGTAAGCATGTACAAAATGCTTTCAACTTAACCTCCTTTCCTGACTCCGCCTCCCACCCCTAATCTGCTATTAGGAGTCTAAAGGACTAAAGAGGTGTAATATGCCAGCGGATTTAAACAGAAAAAGAAGTATACTTGTTCTGAATGACTCTTGTCAAAACTGGTCTGGGTGTAGGCATGCTCTTAAGAGGTCCTCAGCTCCTAGTCAGTGTTGCCACATCAGACCTTTATCCTTTTGGCAAGAAGTACACCCAAAACATTTTTAATTCATACTGGGATTTGGTACACAAATAAAATAGAGAATTTTTGGTTCAATGACATTATTTTATTATATTGTAACAACTAATAAACTTCAGCAACATTGTCATCATGAGTACATCAGACTACATCCAGGAGGCTCAAAGACAACTCTCAAATACTGCTTTTTACAAACAACTGGACTCAAACTCCACAAAGGAATACAAAAAAGAACTATACAAGATTATAAAGGAATTACCACTGCACATTTGGGAACTAATCCTTTCAGACACACCACCGGAACCTCGACCAGGTACCTTTTATCTTCTATCCAAAATACACAAACCAGGCAACCCAGAATGCTCCATTGTCTCAGGCACAGGCACTATCACCGCGAGGGTATCTGGATACATAGACTCTGTGCTAAGACCCTATGCCATTCATGCTCCTAGTTCACAACACCACAGACTTTCTGAGGAAAATACAGTCTTTGAACAACCTTCCAGAGAATACTATTTTAGCCACCATGGATGTGGAATCTCTGTATACCAACATCCCACACGAAGATGGATTACAAGCCATAAGGAATATTATTTACAGGGGTCATTTCCTGCAGGAGCGCACAGGAGCGGAGCGGTCTACGAAATGACCCCTGATTATATCTGACAACAACACAGCTGACTTTGCCACTAAACTATGCTATTTTGTTCTCACCCATAATCGCTTCAGATCTGGTGACAACCTGTTCCTCCAGATCAACGGTACAGCCATGGGCACCCACATGGCCCTACAGTATGCTAACATCTTTATGGCTGACTTGGAGCAATGCTTCCTAAACTCCCACCCACTCAAACGTCTCTTATACTTGCATTACATTGATGACATTTTTATTGTCTGGACACATGGTAAAGAAGCCCTGATGCATTCCACCAGGCATTCAACAATTTTCACCCCACCATCAACCTGACAATGACCCAATCCATGCAAGAAATACATTTTCTGGACATTACTGTAAAAGTACACAATGGATGCATAGACACCACCTTATATCGGAAACCTACTGACTGCCAAACATACCTACATGCCTCCAGCTAGCATCCTAAACATAACAAACAATTAATTGTATTCAGCCAGGCTATAAGCTACAGCCGCATCTGCTCCAGTCCTACAGACAGAGATTCTCACCTGAGGGATCTACAAGACACCTTTTTGGAACTAAGGTATCCACCTGATGAAGTCAGGAAACAGATTAACAAAGCCAGAATGATACCCAAAGAAAACCTGTTACAAGACAGGCCCAAAAGAGACAATAATAGAACACCACTAGTGGCCACATACAGCTCTCAGCTCAAGACAGTTCAACACATCATCAATGACTCACAACCTCTACTGGATAATGACAGTCCTCTTTCAATTCAATTCAATTCAATTCAAAACCTTTATTGGCATAGAGACAGTCCTCTTTCACAAGTACTGGGGGCCAAACGTTCTCTTGCGCACAGACAGCTCCCCTGTCTCAAACAATTTATCACATCTAATTTAAACATGGAGACTGGGACCAGAGCTTGCAGTAAACCCAGATGCGATTTTTGCTGCCACGTACACCCAGACGACACAATCACTAAACCTAACAGTATCAACTACACCATCAGAGCCTCATTCACTTGCTCATCTTCTAACATTATGCATGCCATTAAATGCCAACAATGCCCTTCGGTTCTCTACATAGGACAAACAGGACAAATCCTGCGCCAGAGGATAAATGGACACAAATCTGACATCACAAGACTGAGAAACCTGTAGGAAAACACTTCAGCCTTCCAGGACATTCAATGAATGACCTCAAAATAGCTGTTTTATTACAAAGGAACTTCAGGAACAGAATGGAAAGGAAAACTGAATTACAAGTTATTACAACTCTTGGGGAAAAACCTCCCCAGGACTCAACAGGGATATTGGTTTCTTATCTCATTACATATGCTAACTCATTCAGTTCTCACATATGTATTCTCAGCAAGAAAGACTATACATCCTCTGTATTTTAGTGTATTTCTTTTTCAGATTAGTATATTAGAATACGGAATGTAATGCAAGGAATATTGGGATGTTTTACTGACATACCACTACACCCATTTTTTTTAAAAAATGATGTTAAGTTACCTCCACACCTGAGAAGAGATGAATGGTGAGTCTCAATTTACTTCCCACAATTAGAAAATATGTCTTCACACATGTATCCCCTATTTTGACAAATTTATTGCTTCTGTGTCCTTTCCCCCTTTAATTAAATCAAAACAACTGTTGACCTTATAACTTTAGCTTGTTATTTACTTTTGTTTTTGCATAACTTAAAACATCTTCATCATGTTACATGTAAATTTGCTGTGCAGCCTGTCCATAAGTTTGAATTCCACCTTCCATTCCAGTGTATTTGAAAAAGTGTGCATGCACACGAAAGCTCATACCTTGAATAAACCTTTGTTGGTCTTAAGGGTGCCACTGGACTCTAAATGTGTTCTACATTCCACATGTATAGTTGATTAAATTGAGAGCTACTAAGAAAAGCCCCAAAAGCAAGCGGGTTCTCAAGGAAAGAAGCTTCATTTGTGAAGAAGCAGCCCGGATCAGTTCAGAACACTCATATATGTATATATATATAGGTCTTATATAACCTTCCAAGTAGAGCTCACTGTCCTACCTGATAGGTCTCACAATCCTATTTCATAGTTTTGGAAAAACTTACAAGATAATCCATGAACATGTATCTGCTAAAATTACACCAATATTTTGATAGATTTTTGTTTCTTCTGATCATAGCTCTGAGCATCAGAATGAATGATACAACTTTCTCACCTTGATATGCTCACCTTTGTAGGACAAGGGACAAGTGAATGTGATTTATGATTGTGATTTCTGTCATTGTGTTTTATTAAGAGTTTGATTTTTAGTATTTAGCCCAAGCAGAAGAGACTTAGAATAGAAGTAATTAGAGTATTTTTAATTGTCAAAGGTTCTTTTAGATAGATTCAGAAAATATTGGAATGGAATGTATGTTTTGAAATTACAAGTTCCTCAGCTGAAGGACACTTGAGAGGAGAAGTTATGAGATGGCAAGACTCAGTGTTTTCAAAACAAATAACATTCTGTGTCGAATAGAGCATCTGCCCCCACTAAATCTGCCTAGACCTAAGTTTCATGCATCTTATCAGAAAACTCCCTAGTTCCAGGCTGAAGCAAATAAGCCAGAAATCATGCCAGAAGGCGGCCCGTCTGTTCATTGATGTTTTCCACTGTTCTGGGACCAGATAAGATGATACAATTATTGACACTTAAGATCCAGATAGGGGTTTGCCAATAGAGAAATGCCAGCTAAAATGATGTTCTGATGATGAGACCTGTTGGACACCAATTTAAAATTTCTGAATGTATAAACTGTAATGATGTCATTTGGGGTATAAGACCTATTGCCCTTCCTGGTTGGGGCAGAATACAGCTTGGTATTACTGGGTGCCAAGGTATCCAGTCCGGTATTTTCCTGACTATTGCAATAAACAGATATTTATCCTCTCCCTGGACTCCAACCATGTGTTCCTTATTAGGCCCCAGGGGCACACGGAGCACAGATTTGTGCATCACCTTTCATATTGCATCATCCCTTTGTCACCAGCTAGGTTTTCTCACCACATTCATGCTCCTTGCTCTTGGGTCTTATTCACTCTCCCCTCCTCCCCAGTGCATTAATGCCACCTCACTATAAAATTTCTGACTATGAGCCTGAATACAAGTTCCAGTTATGCATGCTGAGGTCTCCATGTGGCCTTCTGACTCACAATCTGAAAGAACAGGTAAAACTGTAAACTTGTACTCAGTTTCTGAATTTTTTGTAAAAAATTGCAGATAAAAACTCCCCCCCCCCCTCCAGGAGAACAGCAAAAAATCTATCATTGATTAGCAGGTAATAAAAAAACATGAGGTATGATAGTTTGTACTGACTTAAGAAGTTAGGTCAGAAATTAGATGCTGGTGCCCTGACCTGGAAAGCCCAGGCAAGCCTGATCTCACCAGATATCAGAAGCTAAGCAGGGCTGACCCTGGCATGTACTTGGAAGGGCAGCCTCCAAGGAATACCAGAGTCGGGATGCATAGGTAGGTAATATCAAATCCACCTCTCTGAAATGTCCTAGCCTCGCTAGGGGTCACCAGAAATCACCATGACTTCCAGGCTCGCAAGCACGTACACATGTGTGCACACACACAAAATACTCACAAAAGAAAAATTAGATGCTGGTAAAGTGAGTAAATATTTTCATACACCTAAGTAAACAAATAGGTATGATAGAGCAGGACATTTAGAACTGTAATCAACAGACAGCTGTTTTGTGAATGCTTTTGTATAAAAATTAGTGAGAAATTCATCATTGCCCAGTGACATATTTGACATTTACTTTATAAACATGATCTGTTTATTTGAAGTGGATTTATCTCTCCAAGTCTTTTCCTGTTTTCCAAACACAATTACATTTGAGTAGCATGTTCTGCTCAATATTCTTTGTGCACAAAATACATTTTCAGAATGCAGATTTCTGAACTGATTGTTTATGTCTGCTAGATATATTACTCCTTGTCTGTCCTTCCCAGAGTTAACATTTTATAGCATATTGTTGTTAATTAACAGCTCCAACTCTATTCTTTGTTATATTTTGTTATATTTGGAGAAAGGGCAATTATTCTTGTCTTTACCTTTTGGAAAAGCTTTTTACTAGAAATACTTACATTTATTACAAAAGCTGTGGTTTTTCCTCATATGATGTGCATATAGCATTATACATGACTTTTGGTTACAGGCTCCCGTCACCTCAAAAAAAAAAGATTATCAAATCAGAAGCACCATTTGCAACTAAGAATAATTTAGCAAAATACACCTTTCTTTTATGCTTAGTCAAATCACACGTGGCTGCAACAGCTGAAAGGTTGATCCTCACCCATGTGTTCGTTCATCACATGATGTTTGAAAAGTGTTATGTATTGGGACTGAACCATTCCAGGTATGTCACACCAGAGACTGTCTGAGTTTGGAGCACAAGAACAATAGCCTACCAGGACTCCAGAAGTAACCAATCAAGTAGTAATGTTATGTAAATAGCCTATCATTGGGAGTGGGGTGTGTTTAGGTGTGGTAATTTGTTGTGTAATGGGTTAGACGCATGTAGAAACCACAGAGATGGATAACTAGGTAATGTTAAATTCCCCTACATTTATTACAAAAGCTGTGGTTTTTCCTCATATGATGTGCATATAGCATTATACATGACTTTTGGTTACAGGCTCCCGTCACCACAAAAAAAAAGATTAGCAAATCAGAAGCACCATTTGCAACTAAGAATAATTTAGCAAAATACACCTTTCTTTTATGCTTAGTCAAATCACACGTGGCTGCAACAGCTGAAAGGTTGATCCTCACCCATGTGTTCGTTCATCACATGATGTTTGAAAAGTGTTATGTATTGGGACTGAACCATTCCAGGTATGTCACACCAGAGACTGTCTGAGTTTGGAGCACAAGAACAATAGCCTACCAGGACTCCAGAAGTAACCAATCAAGTAGTAATGTTATGTAAATAGCCTATCATTGGGAGTGGGGTGTGTTTAGGTGTGGTAATTTGTTGTGTAATGGGTTAGACGCATGTAGAAACCACAGAGATGGATGTAGTGATCAGCATGGTTTACTGCTACATAATTAGAATATAGAACAATGGCTGTGAGGCCAACTTTATACAGTACCTGGGAACACCCCTAGATCCTTTTGGTGGGTTTAAACCTCCTGCCAAGTTCCTATAGGTTACCCATGGAAAATCCAGAAGCCTAGTCCCTATTGTTTCTCGGGAGTGAAGCTAGGCAATGCATCGCTGGCGCCTAATGGCGGTCAGTGGACATAACACAATTGCATACTATTTAACAGAGCTGTGGCTCTGGGGTCTTGTCTTGCTGAATCACAAATAAAGTTGATCTGATCACTAGACTCGAGCCTGCTCATCCATGGAACCCACTATTTAACAAAAACCATGGGACCGCCTCTCTTAGTATGCATCCAATAGAGCATTACGCTTGGGTACTAAAAAAATTCTGGTGGTCTCCGGCCCGAGAGAGATCTGGCTGTCCTCAACCAGGGCCAGGGCCATTGCTCCTGACTGGTGGAACTCTCCACCGGAGAACATCCATGCCCTACAGGATTTATTACCTTTCTGCAGGGCTTGTAAAGCAGAGATGTTCCACCAGGCTTTTGGCTGAGGACAGCAATAGGACAGCAAGTAGTCTGGTGCTCTCAGGTTTTCTGGGCCCTCTTATCTGCCTCCTTGGAGGCTCTGGGTAGTTCAATTTTCTATTCAAATTATTCACCACCTTGGAATTGGTTTTTACTTATGTCTTTGGAATGTGTTTTAATGCTGGTTTAATTCAACTTGTCTTATTGTGTTCTTATTCTGTTGTAAGCCACCCTGAGCCCTGTCTGCAGGGAAGGGCGGCCTAAAAGTCTAAACAATAAATAAATAAATGAGATCTTGGCATATGTTAAATAGGCAATATAGAGCAAATAACACTGTTTGAACCTCCAAATCAATTATTAGAGAGAGAGGGAAGATAGGAAGGGAAAGCGTCATTGTATAGCCCGATCTCTTCAGATCTCAGAGGAAGACTCTGCAGAGGAAGGCAATAGCAAACCACCTTTGCATCTCACTTACCATGAAAGCCCCTTGCTGGGGTTGCCAGAACTCAGCTATGACTTTACAGCACTTTACATACACACATGTACATAAGTTCAAACGTTAAGCTACAATTCATTGAGTGATTAAATCCTGAATCATGAACATTAATGTGTAATTCAGGTGTTAGTAGTAAATATGATACTTATTACTCAATACGATTTGTACGAGATGCGGTCTTGTGTGTGTAGATTTCTTCCTGTGTGTTTTTTTTGTCTTTTTTTCTGAAAGGCTTTTGACTAGACAGAAAAATAAGTGCTTTTAGAAAGGAGTTTTCACTGGAAGGAAGAACGATTCATTCAAAAGGGCACATTTAAATTATGCAAAGAACAACTCTTAACCTTTATTTAAAAGCCACATGTGTATAATAAAACAGAGATATGTTGTACATATTTTAATATTTATTTAAAAACCTTAGCACCTAAATTTATCTAAAATATCCAATTGCCCTACAGAGTATTTACTATTTTTTCATTAATTGGTTGCTTTGCATTCCCTGATCAGTTTTTTGTATCTCTTCCATATGACATTGATTCAAATCCTTGATGAGGAAATTGTTTATTATTATTTTGATCTGGAGCTCTCTACTTTAAAGTATCTAATCCTTGTTCAGCAGCTTGTTGAATTTCTTTCAATTCTAGTTTGAATTCCTGTTAACATTTTGCATCATGTACCATGAACACCTCCTAGGTCTTTGCAATTTCTCCCATATCACAAGTCCTTCTTCTCAAAGCAATGTGGTAATTAGATATGTTTCCAAAAGTCTCCTTTTCAAAATCTCTTCCCAGCTTTTGGAGTCTGAATTTGCACCAAAGAGGAAAAAACCTGTTAAGAATTCTCCACTGTTCCATTTGTTTAGTTCTAAATTTTATGTACTTCAACACTGCTTTAATTCCCTACAAGTAATTTTATTCTTTTATTTACCACTGTGCATGTGGACATGATAAAACACTTCAAATGAGAAATATAAAAGTGACTGTATCTATGGTTGTATTAACATGCTTTGTGGGATTTCAGTGTGTAGAAATTTATATATAAAACATCACACAAAAGAAACTTTGACACAATACTTCTTTCTTGCAGTGTTCATTAATATGTATGTACTCATTACATGATGGATGGTGGAAATAAATAGAAATAACTGAAAACTGAAGTAGATTCTCCATTATCCAATTCTTGTATTAACTAGAAATGTTCTGAGTTATGTCCAGGAAATTAGTGCACAGAAAATTTCCAGAAGGAACAGAACGATAGAAACCCTCTTATCCCTGCTATGAATTTGCAGTGCATGGTGATTACAAGGCAAGCTATGTTGCTTTCTGGGTGCTAAATAGGATTGCCAACCTCCAAGTGGAGATGGAGTTCTCCTGGAACTGTAATCTCCAGACGACACAGATCAGTTCAACTGAAGAAAATGGCATCTTTGGAAAGTGGACTCCGTGGCATCATATCTGGCCTGAACTCCTTCCCCTATGCCCTCCCCAGGACTGCCCCCAAATCACCAGGAATTTCCCAAGCCTAGTGCAAAACCCAAGGGAAGAGCTGTTTCATACATAGACTTCCCT
The DNA here is from genome assembly GCF_001447785.1 of Gekko japonicus. Lineage (NCBI taxonomy): Eukaryota > Metazoa > Chordata > Lepidosauria > Squamata > Gekkonidae > Gekko > Gekko japonicus. The sequence goes on from NW_015164209.1 coordinate 47,320, forward strand.
ACAGTCTGAAGACTAGAAGACATCTGGGTGGTTGTATAATTTAAGTTGCTGCTATGTAATTGTTTTCAAGCATATGGAGTCTGGGGGGCAGGGACATGGGAGATGCCATTGAGTGACAGTGTTATTTCATTTCTGGGGAAAACCTAGAAGTGATGTCACATTATTCGAAGAATTACTGGAAACACTACGGTAAAGTTTCTGGCAATTCCTAGAGGACAGTGATGTCACTTTGAGGTCTTCCCTGTAAGTGACATAACACTGTTGCAACACTGACAACTTTTTTCTTCTTCCAGTCACGGGAGCACCAGAGGGCTATAGGAGTTGGGGGGCAGGAGATCTCCTGGACCTCCTGCTGCCAGAACTTCATCCTCCCCGGGGGGGGGGGCATAGCAAGCCTACATGGGACACAATAGCCAGAAGCAAGAAGTTTTGCAATTATTATTATATTCACTGTTAAACTGTTTTCTGTGTTTGCTGGAGTGGGGAAATTCCTTAAAAAGAATGCTTGCAGTGAATGCCGGCAGGTTTACTGGTTTCAAAATCAGCTAGACATTATATCTCCTAAGAAAAGATCAATTTAATTCACTCCCCTGGGAAGTATATACATCTTCACATTACTCACTGAAACAATTAAAGAAACTACTAAAGAAACAACTAAAGAATTGTTTAAGAAACTCATATGATTAAGCAGACTCCTCCAGTTTTCCTCTGCTTTTCCCATCTATCCATACCTACTTCCTTTTACGGGTCATAGACTCGTTTGAGGAGGAAGCTGAGCTAGGTCTGTTTTCTGAATCAGATGAAACCATGAAACAGCAAACCTTTCAACACATTTGCTAGTGAGTAAGAATAAACTAGCTCTGCTCCTCTTCCTATCCATGGCACCAACGATCATTCAAGATATCAATCATATCCCTCTTAATAAACTAATGTCTGACAACATATAAAAATAAAACTTAACACACAGAGAGGTTACAAATAGTATAAATTTCAATATGTTTTCACTAAAATATCATCAGGCAAGCTTTCTGGAACTGTCTGAACTAGAATGTCAGCCAAAATATTAATTTAGCTTGGTCTATGGGTCATAGAAAAATCACAGGGCTGCAGCAAGAGATACCACTAAGTTATTAGAGAAATGGAATCTTTCATTTGCTGAATCAATTTTAAAGCTTTATGATTTGTTTTAAGATTGAACTGACAACCATACAGACAGTATTTTAGGCTTTCACCAAACCATTTAATTGCTAAACATTCTCTTTTCATCACTGCAAAACTCTTGTATCTCTTGAATATAATTACCCTGACAAGTACACTATGAGGTGTTTTTGTCCATCAAATTCCTACAACAATCCTGCTCTTAAACCTATTCCAGATGTATCCATTTGTAAAGTAAATAATTAATTGAAAGCAGTACTTTGTAAAGCTGGGCGTTGATATGAGTAATTGTTGAAGACATACTTTCCCACAGTATTTTGTCTTTGCTACCTTTTTCTTTTCATTTACTGAGATATTCTATGAAGGCGTTGTTATAAAAAAAATGAAGGATAAAATGTCTAAACATTTAATCTTCAGACATATTCTGTGTTTCCAGTGCCTTTGCAGAAACTGATGACATTAGGAATAATATCTGCCCCTCTGTACACAGTGCTGCCATCTGCTTCAAATGTGTGGAAAATATAGTTCTCCCTCCTGATATTGATGTAACTTGGAAATTCGTATGGCATTATTCAATGGAGGATTAGTCTAAACACCATACTGTCTTGGTGCCTGGTGAAAGTCCCTTTGAGGAGTTGTTTATACTAAGGCCAAATCTACCAAAAAAGCAGGCTCCTCACCAGAGAACTGGAGAGCAACATATCATACATTTTTTAAAGAGGACCCAGCTAACATAAGAACAAACTAACTACAAACCAATTATCATATTTATTTTTATTTATTTAAAACTTTTCTTAGCTGCCTTTCTTCTTTACAGAGCTCAATGTGGCTTACAATATAAAATAAAATGTTAAAATACATAAAAGCTAAAACTTAAAATTGCAATTTAGGAATGCTAGTAAACTTAACCAAATGCAGTCAGAAATAAAACCAATTTTAACTGCCTCCTAAAGTTTTAAAAAATGAGGGGGCCGGGAGTACCTCTGTGGGGGCAGTTGTTCCATAATCATAGTGCTGCCACTGAAAGGGCCTTCTCCTGCATCCCCACCAAACAAATTTCTTTGACTGGTGGGAGTGTCAAGAGAGCCTTTCCCTGTGATCTTAACTCCCAGACTAGACCAGATGGGAGAAGACGGTCCTTCAGAAACCCCACTCCCAGGCTCTGTAGGGCTTTAAAGCTCAAAAACAAGCTTGGGGTGGATTGTAGCCAGTGTAATTGCTGTAATATCAGGGTCACATGCTATACATAGCTGGCTCAACCAGGAGTCTAGCAACAGATTTTTGTACTAGCTACATCCTCCAAAAACTTCAAGGGTAGCCCAAAGTACAGTGCATTGCAGTAGTCCAGTCTAGATATAACTAAGACATGGATCACTGTGGCTAGATCTGAGTGACCCAGGAATGGACACAGTTGATACACCAGTTGAAGATGGGCAAAAGCACACTGAACCACATCAGCCACCTGGTTTTCTAAGGTGATTGATGTGTCAAGTACCACTTCCAAGCTGTAAACCTGGCTTTTCAAGGGGATTATAACCCCACCCAAGACAGGAGAGATCTCAAGTCCCAGGTCTGCCTTTCTGCTAACCGAGAGAACTCCCATCTTCTCAGTATTATGTTTCAGCCTGTTCACCTCATCCAGCCCATTACTGACTCCAAGCACTGGTTCAGAACATCAATAGTATTCTTGGAATTAGGCCAGAATGAAAGGCAGTCCTGGTGATCCCACACCTGTATATTGGTGACCCCGCAGTTCAAACCTCCTGATGACCTCTCCCAGAGCCAGTTTGGTGTAGTGGTTAAGTGTGCAGACTCTAATCTGGGAGAACAGGGTTTGATTCCCCACTCCTCCACTTGCACCTGGCTGGATGACATTGGGCAAGCTGTAGTTCTGATAAGAGCTGTTCTTGATAAGAGCAGTTTCTGTCAAGAGCTCTCTCAGCCCCACCTACCTCACAGGGTGTCTGTTGTGGGGAGGGGGAGGGAAAGGAGTTTGTAAGCCACTCTGAGACACCTTTGGGTAGTGAAGGGCGGGGTATAAATCCAAGCTCCTCCTCCTCCTCCTTCTGAAGCTTCACTTAGATATTAAATAGCATGGGGGATAAGATCAAACCCTGCGGTACCTCATAGGTCAATGGCCATGGAGCAGAGCAGGACTGCCCCAACACTATTTTCTGAGACCACCCCTTCCTAATAAGACTCAAACCACTATAACATGGTATCCCCAGTCCCAGTGCCAAGAGGCAGCTCAGCAGGATACTATGGTTAGTAGTTTTGAAGGCCACTGAGGGATTCAGCAGAACTAGCAGGGTCACATTCTGTCTGCCTAGCTCTCAGTGGACCTCATCAACCAAGGCAACCCAAGTAGTCAGTGTTCTAAACTCTGGCCTGAAGCCAGATTAAAATGGTTCCAGAAAATCGGTGTCCCCCAACACTATGTTCTGGGGAGTCCCTGGATCTGTGAAGCAATCACCTGCTCAGGCACCTTGCCCAAGAATGGGAGATTGGGGAGTGGGTTTTAGAGAGGATTGTTTTTTTTTTAAAGGTCTAATGAAGGCCTCTGTGAGCATGGGTGATACAACCCCACCCTTCAAGGAAGCATTTACTACTCCCCTTATCCACTGGGGCAGCTCCCTCTGGCAGCATTTATCAACCAGGAAGGGCAAGGATCAAGAACACAGGTGAAGGACCTTGCCTCTCCAAGATCTTGTCCACATCCTTAGGGTCCACAGGCTGAAAGGTATCCATATAATTGAACAAGCAGGTGCCAAAGATACATTGTCTCAACACACATCCACACCAGCATCCAACCCAGAGAGGATCTGGGAAATTTTGTCTGCAAATTAAGTAGCAAATTGATCACAGTGGGTTGTTGTGTGATCAGAATCCAATTCTCTGGGGCCATGATATTAAAGTCCCTGGCCCACATGAAACAGCTCAGCTGGTTGATTATGAGCAAACTCAATGGTGGTGGAGAAATATTGCCTTTTAACTGCTGTCACTGCCACAGAATAGGCTTTAATATGGGCTCTGTGCCATGTTTGATCATTCTCTCTGACTTCCTCCAACAATGCTCTAGCCACCGTCCCTCCCATTTCATTGCAATCAGTTCCCTGGTAAACCAGGAAGACTGCTTAGTTCTTGGGTGGGGGGGAGAGAAGGCACTTAAGGGCAATAGTGTCAATAGCCCAGGCCATTTCCCTTTTCCAGAGATCAATCAGGGCTTCGATAGAATCATCATGTTATGTACTGATACAGTTTCCCCTGCAACACGGGGCTGCCAGAGGAAGGATGAGCTTGGAAGATTAAACAATAGACCATCAGGATCCTGGCAGCCACCAATTAGGATGCAATGATTGTGTAAATAGCCTATTGTTGGGAGTGTGTGTGTGTGTGAGGTGTGCCATTTTACTGGCTTATAAGCAGGGGACTGGCCCTGCTAGAGTTGTCCTTAGTTTGAGCTGATTCACTAATAAACTATGAGCTGATCACTACACGTGTCTTGAACCCAGTATATTTCACATCAGTAGCTAAGGTGGGGAAATCCCCAAATGCTGATAGGAAACCATCAGGATTCATCATGAGTCTGGGGCAAACAGCAGAATCCCTACCCTGTTTCAGCCACCCATCCCCAGGAACACATACTCAAAATCAGCAGACTGTTGGAGAAGGCATCTCAATAGATACATGAAATTATGACAGACCACCATAACCAACGCTCTCTTTAAGCTGTGGAGTCTTGTGAGCAAAAATCCTACTTTGTGAGCTACTGGCATTAAAGTTGTGAGTGAGCGATTTGGCTACTGCCTAAATTAATTTGCTCTGGATGTTCCAACCCTTTTATCATTCGAGTTGCCCTTTTCTGCACTTTCCCCAAAGCTATAATATCCTTTTTAAGGTGTGGTGACCCGAACTGCAAGATCTCTCTCTTGATCTGTCTCTGCCAGTTAATGTGTCCTCTGGTGTTTGCAGTTCATATTTAAGATGGACTGAATAGAAAAGGGGTCCATATCAGGCTGAGGAAAGAGAAGAACCAATCAGGAACAGTACTTCAGTCTGCCACTGTAGGCATCACAGTCGACTGAAGAGCTATGAACAATACATTTAGAATAACAAAATAGTATAAAAATTTTGAGTTCCCTGAAGGGAAATCCACGAGGACTACAGAATATCTCTCTTGCTATTAAAAAATGTCCCCAGCAAGAAGATACCTGTATAGGTCTAGTTGATTATCTGTGTATGTATGTGTGCATGTGCACACACACACAGAGTAGATAGGAAAACAGAAGGAAGCCTTCACTTTGCAAACAAATACACCGGAGATGGAGCTATATTTCAAATGCTATATTTCTGATTTTGAATGCGTAAAAGTGCTTTGAAGTACTCTTATATTCAGCGATGGGTTATTGGAATTAAAAAATAGTGACAACATACTTATGTAGTTATTCAAATAATTATAATTTCCATCTCCTTTTCACATTACTTCGAAAAGTTTCTTAGCTTCTTTTTAATCATGTTTTTTCATGTCCTGGGTTTCTTTCTTTCTTCTCCTCCTCCCCTGAATGGTTGGTTGGGGTTGTTCATGCATTTAAAGAAAATTATGCATTTAAATGTGGCATATGCATCACCACAGCCACCATATAATCATGGCTCATTAGTGCTCAGACATACGTAGGTGAAAATATGTCACAGCCCCACAAAGGTTAAAAAGCCCTGTAGTACACCACTGGAGCTTCATCTGTTTTGTCAAGCAGCTGGAAGCCCATTTTGCTTTCACCAAGGCATGTACATGAATTTTGATTTTGGGGGTTGAACAGATGCAGAACTTGGAAGATGATTAGCACACTTCCTTCCCACCAACTGTACAGATACCAATCTACATATGTAGAGTGGGAAGTTAGAGGGGGTATTATTATGTTTTTTAGCTTATAGCGTATAAACATCTTGCAAAGAGATATCAGTGAAAGACAAACAGCATTATTTAAAGAAACAGACTGGAACGGGAGATTGCTGAATTACACATTATTACAACAGTCAGGACAATGGACCCCCCAGGGCTTAACAGAGAAATTGGCTTCTTATCTCACTGCACATGCTTAGTCATTCTGTTCATACTTATACCCGGAAATTAAACTTTGTTAGTCTTATAGAGGCCACTGGACTCAAACTTGGTTCTTACATCTGTTGTTAACTCCTTTATTATCTGTATGCCAACTTGCTGCTATTTACATGTCCTACTATATGTGTTATTCCAATCTTAGCTATATTATTGTTCAGATACTTATGCATCTTGGCTTTAATCAGCTCTTCCTGACAACTACCCCCCCCCTGCATGTAATATTTGAGGAAATCTGTATGCGAAGAATTGTGCACACACTGAGTCTCTGTTGTCCCATGTTCAGAGGGTTGAGCTTGGTCTGTCTGGTGGTACTGCTGGACTCTAGCTTCATTCTCACATCTTTTTGTTAACTCTTGCATTCACATGCTAATTTGCTGCTATCCATTGATCTTGCCAGCCACCTGATCCAATTTCAGCTCTGTGTATGCATCTTGGCTTAGAGTGTGTGTGGGGGGCAACAGTGGCATGGGGGCAACAGTGGGAGGGCTTCTAGTGTCCTGGCCCCACTAGTGGACCTCCTGATGGCACCTGGTGTTTTTGGCCACTGTATGACAGAGTATTGGACTGGATGGACCATTGGCTTGATCCAACATTGGCTTCTCTTATGTTCTTAGTGATCCCTCCTAATGGCTGCCCCCACCCTTTTCCCCCTGTAAGTAACCTTTGAGGAGATTTTATTCCATTTGTCTGAAGAAGTGCACTTTACACATGAAAGCTTACACTTTGAATAAAACTTTGTTGGTCCTAAAGGTGCCACTGGATTCAAACTTTGTTCTGCTGCTTCAGACCAACACGGCTACTCACCTGAAGCATTTAAAGTTAAAGGTTTTTGAGCAGAATTTACTTCAACATTTTTCATGAATGTATATAGGTTTTGAAACCCCAGAACTTTATTTAGTTTGATAGTTACAAATATTTCCAACTAGATAAAACATGTTAAAATTAGTAAGGTTGAAATGCTTTGATATCTCTCCTTATATATAATTGTGTTTCCAGGTGGCACTTTGCTGAATATTTCATGCCCTCCCAAATCAGTTGACTCCCGGATCTGTTAATCAGAAGGACTCCCTATGCACTGGCTGCGTTGTCTGAGTCCCGCCTCCAACATTCTAAACAGTTTGCTGTTCCTCTCCCCCCATAGCCAGTTGGAACACAGAGGTCGTTTGCATATGCGGCCTGATTGACCTATGCCTCTAACATTCTAAACAGTTTGCTGTTCTGTTGGGAGTCACTGGATGTGTCCTGAGGTAAAATACATATCCCAATCTCCCCTTAAACAGTCACTGGAGTTGCCAATCTCCCTGTGGGGCCTGGAGATCTCCCAGAAATTACTGTGTTCCCCAGCCACAGCACATCCTTCCCTCTAGAAAATTTCCCAGCTATTACAACTGATCTCCAGATGACCAAAATCAGTTCTCCTGGAGACAATGGCTACTTTGGGCAGTGGACTCTATGGCATTATACCCTGCTGAAGTCCCTCCACACCCCAAACCCTGCCCTCCCCAGGCTCTACCCCTCAAATCTACAGGTATTTCCCAACCCAGAATTGGCAACCATGTAATTGGCTATGGAACCACTTTCCAGACCCTTGGAAACCAGAAAACATGGCATAGGAGGAGGTGGTTTTCTACCTTAGCTGCCACTGCATAGCCCCAAATTAACATAAGCCAACATCCAGGCAGCACCTGGAGATCTCCAGCTATTACAACTGGAGAGGGTGAGGTTTCAGGAGGCGTGGGACCTCGGACAGGTACAAAGCCATAGACTCCACCCTCCAAACCAACTATTCCCTTCTGGGGAACCACCGTTGCAATCTCCAGGTGAGGGCTGGAGATCACTCAAAATTACAACTGTTCTTTATGTAGCAGAGATCAGTTCCTCTAGAGAAAATGGTGGACTCAGTGTCATTATACCCTGCTGAGATCGCCACAGCAAATTGACACTGAGTGTCCAAGGTTGGGGCACCCGCCCAGAGCCTCTTTCTAGAGCTTGTTGTATTTATTTCCACAACGGGCCTTTTCCCTAGTATTATATAATTGAGAATGCTGAAAAAACGTTTTGCAATTTTATAAAGTCTAAAAAGTTATATAAATCTTCTTAATAGTGTTCATATCACAGGGTTTGCTTGTGTGTTTTTCCTGTTGGATACCTGTGATCCCTTTTGTTTTGTGCTGCCTTATAGCTAAGCATGAGGAAAGAAACATGGCTTGCCTCCCTCCATTTTCCGCTTCCCTCTGCCGACCCACCAGCCACAATCGGGACACTCATCTGGAGCTTCCTTCTAGATCTCATTGTATTTCTTCCCACAACGGGCCTTACTCCTGGTATATATATAAAAAATCACTGTCCATGTGCAAGGGCTGGGAGGTTCTCATCTGATTACAGTAGTACAACATTCAAGAACTGACACTCTAGTAATTTGTTGTGCAACCTTATGCAAATTTACTCCAAGTGAATGAGTATAGACTGGAGTAACTCTGTATTTGATTACTCTGTCATAGTGAATTCAACAGGATTTAGAAGGTGTAACTGTGCTTGAGATAACATTGTCAATCTGCTTTGAGGCACTGGCTTTAGAATTCTGGCTTTAGAATGCAAGAACCCAGTCTTATGGTAACTTCTATAGTTCAGTGCTGCACTCGCACTTGCAGTACAAGAAACCACTGCTGAGCCAGCTAACCCAGCTAACCAGCATACTTTCACAGTGTAGACAAAGTGTCATTTCCAAGGTAGAACACTTAATTAAGTGAAAGGCTTATGTCATCAGTATTCCTTTTGTTTGGAGGGGATATGGCAAGACAATGTGGCAAGATAACGTTCATGTTGTGTAGTGGTTAGACTATCTGTCTAGGATCTGGGAGACCTGGAAGCAGCACTGGGAGAAAAACGAAAAAGAAAATAACACCTCATGTACTTACAGGAAGTTTTGACTTCCTGCTTTACTATAAAGTTTTTGGCAATACCTTTGTCACTTGTAGGTACCTCTAGGAATTGCCAGGAGCCCATTTTAAAAGCCCCCCTCCTGCCAGTTGCCAGGCACTGCCTGGCAAACCTATTGAATCCCCACTCCACCATGGAAGTTCCCTGAGTGCCTTTGAGAGAACAGCTCTGAAAGAACTTATGACTGACCCAAGGTCACACCAGCAACTGCATGTGAGGAGTGGGGAATCAAACCAGATTCTCCCAGATTAGAGTCCACGCTCTTAACCACTACACCAAACTGTCTCTCTGGGCATCCCACTTTTAACCTGCTCTAATAACTCAGCTCCTGTTGTTATGCAAACATAATCTTGGACTAAGTCTGGCAAAAGGTCATTTGGTCACAGCCCTGAAAGCTAGAAACTGATGCCAATAAAATGTAGACTAAAGGTGTGTAGCAAAACTTATTGGTAAGCAAAAGATGCCAAGCTTATATATACATAGCTGCTGTTTTAAAAATCTGGCTGTGTCCACTAATAAAGGAACAGGTTAATATACACAAATTGAAAGAAAAAAAAGGTCACTGGTTACAAATACATTCTAAAAATGTCACATGTGCAGCAAAATTGGCCAATATAGCATGCAAAGTGTGCATGTTGTTGGTTGTATAAACAGAAACAAACTGTTACACTTTAGTAATGGCAGCAGCCAGATTAAAAAATAGACAACTTTCAAATGTAACAAAAAGGAAATGCTAAATCCAGTTTTTAATATTTACTTTTTACTGTTCATTAAAAAAGGAAAGTCTCACTGTACAAATCTATTGTTAGATCTTCTGTTTCATTAAGCATAATTATAAGATTAGAGGGATAGTGTTCCTGTTCAGTTAAAAAAATGCAGTAGGCTGGTTTCAATTAGGTACTGCTTTCAAGGTCAGCACATCCTTAATAATCCTAGAGATTTCAGAAAAGAATGTGTGTGCACTCCATTATCTTTGAAAACACAGCACTGGGATACAACAAGAGATGTTGTACTAGATCATTAGCATATGCCTCTAGTGCGTTGTTAAATTCAGGGCTCTAGTCCCAAGAAGTGCATTAATCTCCAAATAAATCAAGCCCTGGAGTCCAAAACATTACATTCTTCTTGCACTCATTATTTGTTGTTTTTTAAATATATATATGTATATATAGGTCCTTTTAATGTGAAAAACTTGTTTTCAGCAGAACACAAGAAAATAAGGAATGTCATTTACCACTTTTTAAAATGTAGATTTTGGGAAACTTAATAATTCAGTTTTTTCCCATTTACAATTCTTTATTGTGTCTTTGGTGAATGCTGCAAAGAACAGTTTACTTCACAGAGCAACAAGCTCTATTGTGCCTATAAAATCTCCCCCGCACACACAAATTCTTTTTTCTTTAGGATATCACTGGGGGGTGGGGTTTAACACCCTCTGCATCTTTCAGCAATCATTCTTCCAATAACTTTCTGGACTTTCAAGTGCAAACAGAAACTGCTTTTGTTTCCCAGGAAGCCATGGTGATCCCAAACATTTAACACAACTGCAGTTACAGTCAAAGTCTCATGGTTCATTGGAAGAATTTGCCTCTCATCGATTCACTTAAGTTTTTGTCGTGCCGCTCCTGGACCCCCGGTGAAGAGCCCCCAGTGGCCATGGCATCGGGTGATTCGGCTGGGATCTAGGAGAGGCGGTCGTACCAGGTGTTGGCAGAACTCTAAGGGGAGGGAGTTGAGAGGCCTCAGACTGACAGGGGACAGGGTTAAACTTCACCCCGAGCGTCCCTCTGTCCATACGGGGAGAACGTCTGCTGGGTTTCCCTCCCTCTCTCTCCGTCCTTGCTCTCTCTCTGCTCCTCTGATTCTCCTCTGTACGTGTTTTTCCTCGGCCCCTCTTGTTACCCTCCCCTTTATCCTTCCGCCCCACTCCCGGGACCGCCCCTCTCCTCCCCAGCCCAGTCCACGCCCCTCTTCATAATCAGAGACGCTGGTTGGGCGTTTCCGGGGAAGCTGTGCTGTCGCCGGAAACAGCACAGTTTTCTATTTCTTAGTTTTCTATTTCTTCCCATCCATTCTTCACTGGAACAACCAAGCTGCAAGACAGATAAGTATTGCCCACCATCACCCTACCAAGTAATGCAACAGTGCTTATTTTAATACTGTAATTCTAAGGAACTTGATTGAATGTGTGAGTGCATGCAGTATTGCATGTATGAGATATATTCTTTTAACCACAACCGCCTCGAATCTTTTACTGGTAACCCTTGGTGGGAACAGGACCTTGGTGTAGTTGGCAAGAACCCATTTATAAATTGCCAATTGCTGTAAATAAAGCAATTCGGCTAACACCCCCAACAGGGAAGGTGCCATATGGTGCTCACCAGATTCGTTTCCCCTTTACCCACACTAACCGGTGACCTCCATGGCCAAGCCTCTGCTTAGGACCTTGCGCCTACTGGGCAGCCTAAAGCCACCTGCAGCCCTTGCCACAAATCCTCCAGAAATATTTTTGGATAGGTGTACCCCATCACCGCTGTACAGGTTAGTCAATTCAGCCTGTATCCCAAGGTGAGGCAAGGATTGCCTCAGTTCTCCTGTGGTCGCATTCTCCAATTCCCTGTTCTCCTTCCAGCAAGCCCTGTCCAAACATCTAGGATCCCACATGCTGCACCGCACATGGTGTGGAAAAATAGAAGACCACATGATCAGCACATCAGGCCAACCACTCCTGATGAGCTCTAGGTCAGCCTTTGCCTGAATCACCACGGCCTTCCCTTTTACAAGGCTGAGATATTTTCCACCCAAGTGGATCAACAATACATGCACCTGCCTCCCCTTGAATAGCAACGGGAGGAGGCCAGGTCACCTCAAGCCCCATTGCCCCAGCCACTCAGCTGAAGTAAACTTGCTGAGCCCCAGTTGCAAACCAATGGGACTCCTCCTGGCCCAGTGGGCTGCCCAAAAGACCATACTGTGGCTGCAAATGGTGATTCTTCACCTCTCATGGCAGCCAGCCAGACCTAGAAAGAAAACACAAATAACAGCAGAACGCCACTCTCTCATAGAGTATTAAGCAGACAAACATAAGACGAAGCACTGTGACCTCCAGCACCCCAGCTATTGAATGTCTGGAGCCAAATAGCCCAAAGCAGCTGCCATGGAGGCTGCCCCAATCCATAAGCAGTAGTTTCAAACCGAAACTGACCCAGCCCCAGTGTGTCCAATGCCCTCCTGGTAACTGCCCCAAATTGAAACTTGGTCAGTGGGCTGGCATCACTGTGCTGGAACAGCGTGCCACCCTGCAAGCCCCTCACTGCCAAGTATCACTGCAGTGCTGCTACTGGGCAAAGGTCAACCTCCAAACAAGATCCTACTTTAATCTCCACCCCTTTTTGACATTGATCAGTTTTTGATCACCTGACCCTAATGTGGACGCTGCTTTCCCCTCAAAGCGAACGTCCTGCAGCCACAGCGCCCTACTTGATCTGTTACTTCGTGAACCCACTACCAACTCACTCTCACACAGTGCCCCCCAAAAGGCCACCAATGCCACAGCATGAAAAAGATAGACCTCATAGCCACTATTACAAACCGCCACTTGGGCCCCCCAGAACCGTGGAGGGAATGCCTTCCTCCTATCAGCCTGTGATCTTCCCTTGTGCAACCAGCCCTCCATCATCTTCCAAATGCAGAAGTCCCCTATGAGTTTGCTAAAAGCCCTAGCTTTGCTCAGAAAGGCCAGGCCATTAGTTTACCCCGATGGACCAAATCACCATCCCTTTGCCCTTAAGGTCAGCACAGTACTGCACTAATGTGTTACTGGTATTGGCCCAACCCGCTGAAGCTCTATCTGCTGCCTTAAGGACTGAAACTGCTACCCTGCACAGCCATAGGGCCTCCTGGTGCTAGGTGCCAAGGCTAGCTCTATTACCCTCTCGGCCTTGGTCCTCCAAGCCACCACAGCTCCAGGGGCATTCAGGTCGTCCAGGGATCGGCTTCTGGATCCAGCTGACAGAATTTCTCCATCTGTTTAAGAGACAGAGCTTTAGCCACCCCATTACTAACCCAAGCACATGCTTAGCCATGAACAGTAAATTAAAACGAAGGCAGCACAGGGTAAAGGCCCTTACCAGCATCATAACCCTAGGGGATTTGGATGTAAGAGATTTAATCACATGAAACGCTGCCAAATTGTTGCATCAAAAGTGCACCGTATGATTAGCCCGCTGTTCAGCCCACAGCTGCACCACGACTTTGATGGGGGAGAACTCCAGGAATGTCAGGTCCCTAGTCATGCCCACATTGGCCCACTCGACTGGCTAATCCTCTGCACACCACTGACCATGAAAGCAAACCCCAGGGATCCAGCTGTGTCAGACATAATCTGTAGCTCTGCCTTGATCTGCATGTCCCCCTGCCAAAAGGAAAAACCCGTTAAACCTTTCCAAGAATTCTTCCCAGACCTCCAGATCAACTCCCATGCTACTGGTGACCCTCACCTTGTGAGGTGGGAGCCAAAGCCCTGCCATAGCATCACACAATCACCTAAGGAATGCTCTGCCTAGCACCACCACTTACAAACTAAGTTAAGGTGGCCCATTAACTTTGCATCTTCACCAACATAGATTTCCTCTTACCTCTGAATGATGAAATCCTAGCCCACAGGTCCGCAACCTTTTCCTCAGGTAACTTAGAAGACTGCCTCCATGTATCCAGTTCCACACCCAAAAAAGTCAAAACCACCCCAGCCTCTCAGTTTTCTCGTGGGTCAGTGGGACCCCCAGTTCTCCCAGTAAACTAACAAAACTATCTAACAACTTTTTACACTGCCCAGTGCTCTGCAGAGCCATAAACAAGAAATCGTCCTGATAGTGGGTCATATCGACCAGTCCCACCCTGGAGCGCAGGACCCACTCCAGAAATGAACTAATACACTCAAATGCCACAGATAAATCGGAGCATCCCATAAGCAGGGCCTGATTCAAACTGCCCTTCAAATGCAAACCCCAGCAACTTGAAATCTGAGGGGTGAACTGGCAGGAAATTGAAGGCAGATTTAATATCACACTTAGGCAGTTCAGCCCCCACACCACAGCACCACACAATACACACAACGTGCTCAAATGACATGTAGTGGACTGAGTACAAGTGCTCAGGTATCATGTCATTCACTGACACACCCCTTGTTGTTGTTCAGTCGCACAGTCAAGTCTGACTCTTTGCAACCCCATGGACCACATCACGCCAGGCCCTCCTGTCTTCCACCATCCTCTGGAGTTTGCTTAATTTCATGTTCATTGCATTGATAACACTGTCTAACTATCTCATCCTTTGCCATCTCCTTCTTGTTTGACCTTCAATCTTTCCCAGCATCAGGGTCTTCTCCAGTGAGTGCTCCCTTCTCATTTGGTGGCCAAAGTATTCAAGCTTCAGCTTCAGTATCATTCACCCCTAGGTTAGGATAAGTGATGGATGAGGCAATACTTCCCCCCTTGCCTACCTGTGGAACGTGGACCCACCTTGGTCACTTGCAGCCCCATTGATGCCCACAAAATGACACCCAGCCCTCTGCTTCTCCGGAGGGGATCTCCAGGCTTCAAAGGCTGTGACATCCACCCAACACTTATCCCAGAGGCACTGGTCTTTATTCCCCACTCATCCCTACCACTGAATCCCAGCGTCCTGTGCAGCCACCGTGGAGGCCACGCCCCTATACAAACCACTGCTGCAGAGGCCATGGACCCAACCCAACTGCAGCCCCACGGAGGCCACTGCTGGTGCTGGAGAAGAGGAGGTTGAGGGGGAACATGATTGCTCTCTTTAAGTGTTTGAAGGGCTCTCACTTGGAGGAGGGCAGGGAGCTGTTCCTGTTGGCAGCAGAGGATAAGACTTGCAAGAATGGGTTTAAATTAAGGGGTGGAGGGTACCAGCTGGTTATTAGGAAAAACATTTTTACAGTAAGAGTTGTGCAACAGTAGAATCAGCTGCCGAGGCCCACTCCATCCTTCTGTGGCCAAGCACATGGCGAAAGAGGAAGGGTGAGGGCAGAGCCACACTCAATTCCCTGCTAGCTCCACCCTTCCCCAGTGATGCCATGATACTGGCATCACATGCCCCTTCCTCCTTCAGGGGGAGGCAAAGAAGCCCTTGCTTGTGCTCACCGCCAGGCTCCACAGTTGGAAGGAGCCAAATTCTTGATACCTTGCCCAGATTATCAGGATGGATTGGTCCAATAGCAAGGTGGAAAAGAGCATATGTACTGAAGTATCTGGCATAAGAGGAATGGATTTAAGGCAGCAGTCTGTTTGTGGTGTATTTCTTTGTACCTCTACCTATTCTCTTTATTGATCTTCCAGTGCTGGATAAGGACTTTTAGACGCTGCAGAAATACCTACATTTGTCTGTTGAACCACCAAACCAAAACAGTTTTGTAAGTGGTGTGTGTGTTTGTTTGGGTGGGTGTGTTTTGTTTTGTTCAGTATTTGATATTGATAGGTATGGAAAGCTACTGGCTGAGTCCGTTCCTACCCAAAACAACGGTTACTGCTACACCAATAGTGACCACCAATATTTTCATACACTATAGAAGCAGAATGAACAGCCTAGTAATTGAAAGCCAGATGTCCTCACTAACCCTCATTGTTTCAAAGATGTTCTTATGAGTTTGTTCAGATATTCAGGCAGTATACTGTCTTTGGGGAGAGACGGCAACATAGTATAGCCTGATTTCATCAGATCTTAGAAGATAAGCAGGGTTGGTACATGGAACAGAGACCACCACAGAAGATTCTGCAGAGGAAGGCAATGGCAAACCACCTTTGCTTCTCACTTATTACTTTGAAAGCCCCTTGTAGGGGTCGCCAGAACTTGGGCTGTGACTTGACAGCACTTTACATACACAAACTGTTTCTGAGAAATTCCAGCACAGCCATTTATATTTTATAAATCCTGAAATTAGTGTGGTCTCTACCATTATGTACTTACTCAGTACTCTAGACTATGAAGCTAGAGCATGACCTGCTAACATGGTCCAATGCTTTTATGCCTCATAGGGATATTATTGTCATTTCCCCATCGCTCTAGTAACAGTAGAATGAAGGAAATCATACGGGAGTGGACCAATTAAGTGTTTATTTCCTCAGTATCTCAGACATATCGCCACCTTCATTATTAACCCTTGTGAGACAACTGTTCTGCTCATGTTCTCCAAAACACGTCTGTCAGTGCAAGTCCATAGTAGGAAGAAAGAATAAAACAACAACATATTTTAGCAATTTAGGATTAGATGACAAAAATATCCTGTTGTATCCCATATGTTGCACAGAGATAACAGATGGAATTTGTTACTGGGAAAATTAAGCTGAATTCAAAGAGCTCCTCCAAGTAATCTTTTTTTAAAATGAAACTATTAATTCATTTAATATAGCAATTATTACATTCAGTAGCTGTTTGGATGATTCAGATAATTTTTCTGTGCCCAATATCTCAAATTAATTAAGATAGGTTTCTGTCACACGAAGTATTAGATGAATCATCCTGTTTCCGCCTCCGTAGCCCTCTCAGTGAAGACAAAAGACCAATCATATAACAAAGGCAGCTTGCTGCCAAGTAGTCATGGTGCCAAAATTTGGAAAGAGATGCAGCGTTGGAATGGAAACAAATTCCCGTCTGGAAAGCAACAAGCCATTGCATTGCAACCAAACCCAACCACCCCAGATTTCAGGCTGGACTCTTAACAATTTGTCCCAGTGCCAGAATTCTCCATTGCCTGACAATCTTCCTTGGTGCCAGTAATCCCTCTTTTCCCAAAGTTTATACTGGAAAAAGGGGGTCAGAGGCCGTTCTTCCTACTGGCTCCTCACCTTCCCTTCCTGTCTACAATCACTGGGTATGAGGTCCCCTGGGTTTAATCTTAGATAGGTTTAAAAAGAAAACACTCTGGGAAATTCTCTTTTAGGAAAATTCAGGAAAACCCATTTAACACAAGGACAGCTGGAAGGGGGGGAAATCTAGCTTATCAGTAATGGTGACTATCCTCATCTTTGATTTTCCCTGGTTTTGCAAATTAGGGTATGTGATTAATTCTAGTTCCAAAGATTGCAACCCTAAATATATACTCTATGGAATGCAATGACACTTACTTCTAACTAAACATGGATAACTATATAAAAGGCATCAGTACATACAAGAGGGTGTGATGTATGTTTAGCATTACCATGCACATTAGCAAGAAACGGCTGTTATTGGCAGAACCATCCATAAAATCTAGGATCTTATGTATGAACATAAATGTCACATTTGACTGAATATAAAAAGAGATTTCTTTCTTTAATCTACTTTTCACTATTACAAATGAAGTTTGCATGTATAAAGGTATGACACTGAAAAATAAATAGTATTAAATATGTTACATATGTGGAGGAAGAGTGATGCATTTCCTACTTCAGATGTACTTTTCTTGCAAAAATTCAAAAGTGAGTGGTTCTAAGACAATGGTAGTCTGATGAATGATATTCACATGTCTGCTGTCAACTACCCATAGCCATATCTCTTCTAACAAACCGTGACATGATAACTACACTTGGGAGCTAGGAGCTGAAACAGATCTTAACATGTGTTGCAATGTTTTGAGTTGTTTTGTCATCTCTAGAAAAGATGACAAAAATGTTTTCTTCTGTTCTAGATGGTTTAGGTTATAGGAGGGTAGTTTTCTATTGAACATTAGGAATAACTGTCAAACAGTATAAACAGTTGAACAATGGACACAGTTGCCTAGGGTTTTGGTGGGCTTTCCTTCACTGTAGGTTTTCAAGTACAGGCTACACAGCCACACATTTCAAGGATGCTCTAGATTTAGATTTGCTTCACTGAGCAAGGGGTTGGACTAAATAGCCTATAGAGTCAGTTCCAGGAATTCTTCACATCTTATAAGAGACTCAGCTAAAGTTGTTGAGGCCAGTCAATTGTATGCTTACCTGGCAAATTCATCCATAAAATATGGGAGCAACTTTTTAATATGCCAAAACAATTTTCCCAGTTAAAATCACAGTGTTTTCAACAACATTACACCACTGTTCATTTCTTTGTTTAAAAAAGTAGAGCTCTCCTTTATTTCTGATATAAAACTGGACAAGATATCGTGTGTTCAGTTGGGTAGCCATGTTGGTCTGAAGCAATAGAACAAAGTCTGAGTCCAATGGCACCTTTATGTTTCTTTAAAAAGAAAAAGGATTGTTCCCTTTTGGTACAACAGTTTCTTTTTTTAGCTTGTTTTCTTGGCTGCTGAGGTGTTCATCTATAAGCACAAGTTCTTATTAGTTTTTTACTACTTACTAAAAAGAAATCATTTTATAACTAATTACATGTATTGCATTGTTGATTCTTGACAGCCCAATCTGTAGAAGGCAGGGTATTATTTCCCTCAGATACTCGGAATAAAAACACTTCTTTTCCATTAAAATATGCAGACATTTAGCCAGAACTTGAACATATTTTAAGTCATATTGGTTTCTGGCCAACAAACATTTGCATTTAATTTTGCATTTGCAGAAGTTGCTTTTTGATAGTTTTACAGCAGTTTTGCAACACCGTGAATCAGCAAGAAACAGCAACAAATACAGACAGGAGATGCACGTCCCATAACAATTGAGATGAAAAATTAGAAGCAAGTAATGCCACCACAATTTGTGTGACTATTATTTACCAATTGAGAATAGAATGCTTTTGGAAGAATATTTTAGTAGGTCCAAATCATAATCCAGCACAAAAACTAAATCGTAATCTAGCACCTAATCTAACTACTACCACAGCTGCATTTAAAACTGTCTCTGAGAATCGAGTTGTTGGTACCATTGATTTTACATACATTAGAATAAACTTTGTTTCACTGGGTTTTGGATCACTGTTTAAATATGAAAAATGCAAACTTTCTGAAACCTGGTATAATTCTATAATTACATTATTTTAATCTGTTGAATTCATGTCCCATCCCCCCCACTTTAAAAAAAGAATATTTATCATACAGATATGTTATGATTATGTGGTGGGAACACATTAAAATATTCTGGAGAAATAATGGCTGATGTAAAATATTTATTCATTTACTGTTCTAATTTAGGTACAGTACAATACGAAATACTGCATATGAGTCAGATCTTATAGGCTAGGCTCTTAACACATCTCATCTTCAGTGGCAATCTTCACTGAACTTTTAAATCATACTCATAATGTAGAATTCAGTTTAAAATGTATTACAGTGCATAAAGGTCTTTACATATTTAATAAGCTATTTTATAGAGGGTTTTTAATTTTTTTTTGCCAATGTTATACTTACAGTAGTGTGAAAACTAACCTATTTCTACATTAAAAAGTGACAATAATCCTAAAGGTGAAGAAAGTTCCAATTGAGACACTCTGGCTAGAAAGCAAAAATGAATATATTAATTAACAAGATACTATTTCATGGTCAAAACCTTTTGGTAGATACTTATTTCTGTTTTTGACTTCCCCTTGAAAGAATTTTTTGCCACTATGGGTAGATTTTGTATTATTTCTTTGCCAGTTTCCTGTCTTCATTGAACACAATTCTTAATTTATGTGAACAACATTACACATTCTATGCTTTTGTTAATATATCAATGAAAGAAGGTTAAAATTAGGGTTGCCAGGTCTGGGCTGGAAAATACCTGGAGATTTTGGGGGTGGATCTGGGAGAGGGTAGGGCTTGGGAAGGGGAGTGACCTCAGCATCGTACAATGCCATAGAGTCCACCCTTCAAAGCAGCCATTTTCTCCAAGGGAGCTGATCTCTGTCAGCTGGAGATCAGTTGTAAAAGTGGGAAATCTCCAAGCCTCACCGGGAGGCTGGCAACCCTAGTTAAGATCATGTATGACTACGGAGAAGTCTTTGGACAGTGCGGGCTCTTTGGCTTGGAAATGGAGATGAGCACCGCTCCCTAGAGTTGGATTCGACTGGCTTTCGAGCAAGGGAAACCTTTACCTTTTTACTTATGCATGATATAAGGTCTCTGAGGTTACTGAAGCCCTTCCCTATTGTCAATCAGTAGGGAAATTAGAAACAAACAAACAACAACAAAACCCATCATTCTTTGTGATCCTTTCCCACATCATTTCTGAGAAATCTAAGACCTCGTCATGCCTAAGAAGCATAGAAGTTGGGATAGATAAATGCCAGTGTGGTGTAGTGGACAGAATATTTATGGTTGGCCCAAGGATTTTGGGCAGCCTAGGTGGCAAATGACTTTGTTGCTCCCTCCTATGCTGCAGAAAAGCTACCTCCATGCTGTGGGGAAGCCACTGCTCACTGCCCCCCCCCGGCAGCAATGCAAGGAGAGCAGACACTGCCACCTACTCTCCTCTCTCCATGCACAGCACTGAGGTGTAGCAATGTGAGAAGCCACTGCCTGCCCTCTGTGCCCCCCCATGGCACAACAGGAAACAGCCACTGGCCACCCCTCTGTGCATTGCGGCATGGCAGGACTTGGAAGCTGCTGACCGCATTGCCCCCCTGCACTGCAGTGAGGTAAGGTGGGAAGCTACTCACTCCACTCACAGTGCAGCACAGTGAGGCAAGAGGGCATCATCCACCCTCCTCACCCTCCATAGCAAGGCAGGAATCTGCCCCACCCCCATGCTGCAACAAGACAGGAAGCCACTACTCCTTGCCTTCTCACCCACACCAGATTCTGGGAGACCCAGGTCTGAAACCTCACGCTACCAAGGAAGCTAACTTTGTTACTTAAATAAGCTGGCCTCAGCCTAACCTATCCCTTAGTTTTGTTGTTGTGAGGAAATGGAAGATGAGAAAACTAAGCTGTTTGGGTTCCCGTTGGGAAGAAAAGTGGGATATAAATAAATGCCAATGTAAATGCAAAATTGTCCCCCTCTCCCTCAATTCAGAGGCATATTGTTGACTGATCAGAAAGTTCCAGCAGTTCCTAAAGTTTTGCGTGTATAAGGGCAATTTCAGTCATAATGTGCCAAGCATCTATTTGTGGTTGTCAGTGCTTAGCCTGTAGCTTTAATGTACTAATCAGTGCCTTTCATGCCCACACATTCTTCACACACTTGAGAATCGACACACACTTCAGATACATGAATTATTCATTATCACTGCTTTTGTCATTTTACATTTATATTACAATTGTACCCATAGAAACAGCTTGGTATTGTGTGGCAAACTGGAATGAAGAAATGTAATGTGGAAATTTGCCCCCAAATAAGCATGTGTCTGTTCTGTAGGATATTCAAACTATAGCTTGAGTGGCTTGGGCCACTTATATATCATGCAGAACTGCATCCATGAAAGTCTACACTCAATGGGAGCAGCAACCAGTCACAGCTTCACAACAGATTTTCCTGTAAACATGTGCTTATTTGCAAACGTGCGTGTTTTATTAATACTAAAATAACTCATATGGATTGTTTCCCTTGCTCCATCCTAGATTCTAGGCAATTTTTTCTTCCTGTGTTTCCACAAATGTTGGACCACTCAGGCTTGGCCTGTCCTGTGAGATTGGTGGGCACAGTTTGCTTATTTATTTCACTTTTAAATCAATTTTGGCAAACATCCATTTCACAAATTGAGATACTGCCAGTGCAGTACAATCATGTAATGAAGAAACTAAAAGATGGGCTGGTCTACAGAAATGAATTGGGCAAGGGAAGGCAGAATGGAACCATTTGCTTCCTTGTAAGTAAAAACTAAAAAAACTAAAACAAATGAACAAACAGATGCATGCCTTCCTCTGAGACCCAGTTCGGTGTAGTGGTTAGGAAGGTAACGGTAAAGGTTCCGTTGCTCGAAAGCTAGTTGAATCTGACTCTAGGGTTGCAGTGCTCATCTCCGTTTCAAAGCTGAAGAGCCAGTGCTGTCCGAAGACATTTCTGTGGTCATGTGGCCGGCATGACTAAACACCAAGGCGCACGGAGCGCTGTTACCTTCCCACTGAAGTGGTACCTTTTTATCTACTTGCAATTTCTTGCTTTCAAACTGCTAAGTTGGCAGGAGCTGGAACTAGAGACGGGCACTCACTCCATCATGCGGCACACTCGGGTCTCGAACTGCTGAACTACCGACCTTCCACAGCCTGCAGTTCAGCGTCTTAACCACCTGAGCCACCACAGCTCCTAGTGGTCAGGAGCATGGACTCTAATTTGGGAGAACTGGGGTTGATTCCCCACTGCTCCACATGCAGCTGTTGGTGTGATCTTGGGTCAGTCATAAGTTCTTTCAGAGCTGTTTTTTCAAGGACAGTTCTCGGGAAAGCTCTCTCAGCCCCACCTATCTCACATATGCTGCTGAGGCGGCCCCCCATATGACAGCCAATGTGACGTAGCAGTCAGGGCTTCAGAGCACGGGAGAGGCTGCAGATGTGTGGGGGGTGGAAAGCTGAAGAGTGAGGGGGAAATAAAGGCAGGTTGATGATTGGCTGGGAAGGAGATAGGGTTGCCAACTCCAGGTGGGAAATTCCTGGAGATGTGAGGGATGGAGCCTGGAGAGGGTGAGGTTTCAGGAGGCGTGGGACCTTGGACAGGTACAAAGCCATAGACTCCACCCTCCAAACCAACCATTCCCTTCTGGGGAACCATCATTGCCAATCTCCAAGTGAGGGCTGGAGCTCACTCAAAATTACAACTGTTCTTTAGGTAGCAGAGATCAGTTCCTCTGGAGAAAATGGTGGACTCAGTGTCATTACACCCTGCTGAGGTCGCCACAGAAGAAGAAGAAGAAGAGGAGGAGACTGGATTTATACCCTGCCCTTCACAACCCAAAGGTGTCTCAGAGCGGCTTACAACCTCCTTTCCTTCCCCCTCCCCACAACAGACACTCTGTGAGGTAGGTGGGGCTGAGAGAGCTCTTGACAGAAACTGCTCTTTTCTCAAGAACAGCTCTTATCAGAACTACGGCTTGCCCAAGGTCATCCAGCCAGGTGCAAGTTGAGGAGTGGGGAATCAAACCCGGTTCTCCCAGATTAGAGTCCACACACTTAACCACTACACCAAACAGCAAATTGACACTGAGTGTCCAAGGCAAGGGCATCCGCCCAGAGCCTCTTTCTAGAGGCCTTTGTATTTATTTCCACAACAGGCCTTTTTCCTAGTATGAGATAAAAAAATAAAAATAAAAGCCCCACAGACAGAGCACTGCCTTATAACATCCTGCAATAATGCTGCAGAAATCATTATGGGTCTGATGTAGCTAGGAGTTCTCTCACTATCTTGTATAGGCTATTGTCCCTCTTCAAGCCCATGTACTCTAAAATTATGCCCAATGGTGCTCCTTTTATGAGGCCCCTAGTCTCCAAGAATTCTGGTACATAGTTTGATAAAGAGTGCAGGCTTATCTAAAGAGGACTACAGTGACAACACAGGGAGCTAAAGAGCAATCTGTTCTGAGGGAATTCTTTCTCTTAAGAGATAAAATTTTCTTTGAATATTGCATTAAGGAAGGCCTGAAAATAAACTACCAGAAAACTAAAGTAGTTATTTTCTCCCTAAAAAAGTAATGTTCAATGTTCAGATGGACTCTGAATCCAGTAAGTGAAGTAGTTTTCATATTTGGGTATCCTCTTTTCATCTAATCTGAAACGAGGGTGTAATGATTCCATGTTTTGGTGTGTGTGTTCCTTTAAATGT